>NC_052104.1:8200106-8213977 GCF_012273895.1 Zerene cesonia | reverse complement strand
AAGTAATAAATGTTATTTGCAGTTAACAATTTTCTTTTTTCTTTATTACAATATTTATGGCAAGACTAGGTATGTATTTATTTCATTTTTATAAAAAGCATTTTTTTTTTGCGTTTTACGTATAGAATAATTTATCGTTTTCCTTAAAAATTTCAGGAGTGCTCTTTGAACAACTTTACGAGAGCAGAAAAAGAAATGATAACATTTTAAGATCAAATTTAAAATCGAACAATTTTAATGCAATCTGCGCGTAAAGAATCTTCTTTCTTGAATATTTTATGACATTCACTTTTTAAATACAGCAGTTAGTTATATTAGACCAGTACAGCAATTGTGGCATAGTAGTTGGGGCCCTGAAGTTCAATCGAAAAGCTTCCAGCCGAGCGTGCGAGTTGTACCCAATTCACATCACCAACGGTCGAAACTGTGAAGGTTAACATCGTGAGGAAATCGACATGTCGAAGATTCAAAAGTATGAGGATATGTGACTGCCAATCCGCACTTGACTAGCGTGCTGGATTATAGCCTAAATCCTCATAGGAGTGTCTGTCCATGCAGTGGGAACATATATACCTATGGAGTATTACTATTTAAATTAAAGATAAATTTGTCTTCTTTCATTTTTATCTAATGAAACAACAACCTAACGATTATGGAATTTTGAACGGTATTTTTACAAGTGCATTTTTTGACACACTGTATTAGTGATAGTTGGTGATATAAAATAATATTCATGAATACTTGTTTTAAGTTTGACTTGGAATTAATAAAATTTTATTTATATTAAATAAAAAAAACAGTAGTGCGTAAGTATCTATTAAATTATTAAGATTTAGGAATTATTTTCTTCTTTACTTCGGTTTTATGCTCCAATGCTAATTTTAGGTATGTCTCCTTTACTAGTCCTACCTTACCTACTACAGCGTAACATCTCTTTTTTCTCTTTTTTTTGGCTTTTCTCAGTAGAAACTGCCTTCTGAACCGGTGGTAAATATTATAACGTGTAATGTGACGATTCAAAAGTGCTTCTATAAGAAATCTAGTTGAATGAATAAATGATTGGGTGTTGAGTTTGAGTTTATCAGTATGGGCTAAGTCCGACGATTAAATACAATATCACACAATTTAAAAGTACCAAAGGTGATATACGTTATATATAAAACATAGGGACTTAGAAATGTCACGTGTCATCGACATTATTCGTTCGATAAGAGGAGATAATAGAATCGCGCGATACTTGCAACATCGCGACGTGGCCAAATGTCAATAATAACAACAATAATTCATATTTTATTGTCAATACCACGTGTATATAACTCTTTAGTCATGATAATTTAAATTGTTATTTTATCTGTAATCTATGAATGATGTCAATTCGCAGAATGGCTTTTATTGTTTATTGAGCGTAAACTTCCATGCTAAGCTATGAAATGGAGGTATCTCGATATCATAACCTCTGAATCATCGGAAACATTTGTTGCGATTAGACATTGACGTATAAATAGAATCAGCAATGAAAATAACCACCCCGGTGCAGTCAGTAGAATAAATATCTAAAGGAGAAATTTTTTGAGAGAATAGAAAAACTTTGATCTCGAGGCGGGATTTGAACCCGCGTCTTTTTGTCAAATCGTAGCAACGCCTAGTCTACCTGTATATAATATAAAAAATGTTAATATATATCTATTTTGTATCCTATTATTATCAATCTATTTTCTATACTTTATAGCATTTATTAGTTCTTCATAATGAATTAAGCCTTATTGCCGTGCAAAAGGGATTAAATACTTTCTAATTTTAAATATACAAAAAGATCTAATGAGTTCAATAAAATTTTAAGTGCAATTGTTTCACCAAAAATTATTAACACTAGCAATAAATTTTCCTTTGCCACTTTAAAACAAATTGTACATTAAGGAACATCTTACAACAAAATTGTTCATAAATTATTTATTGATCAGTAATTAATTCGCCAAAAACAAAATTAATAAATAAGCACACGTTGAACTCTTTTGTTTATGCGTGTCGAGATGGGTTTTCCTCATAGGTAAAGTACCTACTATATATTTGGGGGTTTCTCCTACATACAAATATAAATTTGTCAGTGTTAAAACATTTTTCCTATAAAATCTTCCATTAGCTGAATAATATTTACATAAATTTCAAAAATATTGAGATTTGGACTTGCGCAACACGGCGGTGCTAAAAGTGATTTCTCCAAAATTTGTCGTTTATTACATATTAAAATAAATTAATCGAGAAGGTTATTCTTACCAATATTATAAATGCGAGTGTGTGTTTTTTTTTGTCTTTCTTTCACGTCGTAACAGAGCTATTTATGATACTTATGATTATTGTCTCTGGGTGTATTGAAGGGATATGCGCTACTTTCTTCAATAATATATAATTTCATATAAACCAATGTTATGGTTTGTTTAATCTTCGAATAAAAGAAAATCGTACCGTACGTTATCGTTATACCACATGTACACTCAGGAGGTTTATTGGCTCAATTTGTCTCCAACAGATTAAGGTAATAAATGTTACAAATAAAAAAAATCATTCCTAAACGTCCGCATCCGCATCTATTTAACAGATTTAATTTCTATATCTTTAAAGAGAAGGGGATAAAGGGTCTTCGTATCTTCGTATCCTACAAGACCAAAATTATATTGTAAATCTCCACTTGGAAACGAACCTTGGACCCCTCGGTTCTATGCTTCTATCCGCTATAACTACACTAAAACAAAAAAAAAACAGCCTTCCCTTGCTATAAAACCACGTGTATAAAAAATTCAAAGGAAAATCACAGAAATGGTTTTTCGATAACAAAATAACCCTTTGACCTGCTTAATTATTGTATGTTTTAATTCTTATTATCTTGCAAAGTATAAAGTACATGCGGCTATAAATAATCTGATTAGATATTTTTATTTACTATATAATTTTATTTTGGTAGTTAAGTAAATATATTGTTTTATTGCATCACTTATTAAACTAAAGCCGATAATTATAGCTCGAAATAAGCAGTTAGCCATTAATATTTATTTCAAAGCATTAATACATTTTGTAGTGAATGAATGTTGTTGTTCAGGCCCGTATCCTTTTCCTCACCCTACCCAATCCAATCCTTTATTTCCATCGGCCCCTTAAAAGCGCTCCTCGTATTTTTAGCAGCCCTACCTTACGTAATAAAAATGTTCGTGGGAGGTGGTGATCGTTTGCCATCCAGTGAACCACCAGCTAAATTACCCACTATTACATAGAAAAATATTTTATAAAAATAGCTAGGTGTTATTATATTTTATCTCATTAATAATCACACTTTTGTGTTGAAAATTAGGTGCTTGATAAAGAAATATAAACACAGTATAATTTATATATTACGAGTAGTCTTACATTAAAAGTAAACACTAGAAATGTAAACGGTAAATATTAATCGACGTCATGTCTCCAAGAGGAGGTTTAATTGAAAATATAAATGTTTGACTTTGAGTATATTACATATAAACAGACAAACACGTTAAACTTATGACACCCTTGGATTGGTTAATTTCTCCTTTCATTTGCTCTGAAACTATTTTGAAGAATCTGTACTAATAAAACTTGAATATTTTGTTTATTTCTTTAACCAGGAATCACGGACATACCCAACGGTAAATGAATTTTTTAAATCAGTCCAGTTCTCCTTGAGATTAATCTGTTCAAACACACAAACAAACTTATCATTTTATAAATATAGATATAACTTCTCTTCTTGTTTGTTTATGTTAGTTGTATAGAAAGGCAATATAATATGACACCAGCATTTCTTTTATCACCATATCTAATCTGCACAATTAATGAATCAATCAAATATTTTATCAGATACGGTGGACATGTAAATGGGTGTGTCACAGTGATTTATGAATCAACGAGCCATTAATTGATGTACTATATCACCTGTACTTGTGTTTTATTATTTAACTGTACCCGTAACGTGGCGCCTCTTGTAATACTTCTTTCTTACCTTTTTGTATCTAGAGAAGTTTTCGCTTATAGGTCATCTATATGTACGCATTCATAGAAAATCATTTCAAGTGAAAATTCGGCTTTATCTATTTATTTTTATTTAGTTAAAGTTTTTATATCCGGTCCTTTAATAGAATACCATGACCTCAAACAAAACTTTGTCTTTTACTTTTTTGTAAATATATCATAAATACATGAATTCTCAAGTGAAAAGTACCTACTATGAACCTATTTTGAACATTCATAATTCAATAACTCTTAATTAACTCTTAACTAATAACTCTTAATATATTAATGCGGGCTGATGGTTGGATCTTTTGATGTGTCTATTACGCCGCCTTAGCATTAGATAAATTAAAATTTTAGTTCAATTATCCATTTTACATGTATTTTTAGCTGAGAACTGAATTCAACAGAAATATCGCTGTGCTCTTCATATTCCCTTTGAATAAAAATACTCGATCTATATGTAATGCGTGCGCATGACACTGGATGTCACCACACGTGTTTTGCAAATTCTCGATCGCGCTTTCTGACGTAGGGAACACCGTAATAAGGAATCAACAAGGCGGTACCCCATAGCGAGGCTCTAGAGAGTTGAGACTGAGTTGACAACGCGAGAGGTATATTACAATGACTAGTTAATTTTTGAAAGTTGGGACTACGTTCATGCCGTCCGCCCTATACTAATATACACGACTATTCGCCTCGTGATATGACGATCGACGTAACATTATTATGCGATTGTCGATGCGAATTGTTTATCTACCCTTAGGTTACCTTCGGAAATCCGCTAACACGAATACACGGTTCTTAAGGCGGATAGCGAGTGCACTGTTTACACATAGGTACGTGTTCGTAATAAGTACCTACGGCTTACTAATCACTATTCGCGCAATTGTGTTATGCACCAACAAATATAGGATCACGAATGAGATATATAAAATACACAAGTACCAATTATTGTTTACTAGCTGTTCACCCCGGGTTCGCACGTGGTTTATGTATAGCCTTGTCACTCAGTGAAGTTGCAACTCTCTAATGGTAAAAGAATTTTTTACATCGGTCCAGTAACTTTTGAGTGAAAACATTACAAAACGTATGTACATACAAATCTTTCCCCTTTGTATTATTAGTACGGATAACCGGTAACGCAAGATGTTTAAGAATAATATGGAACTTGTGGGCGCGTATGAAAAACAAAACATAAGCACAAGATTGTTTTATCAATTCTCTTTGGTACGCACATCATCAACAACATACTTATAAACTCTAAGGATAATTCACTTATCAACGTTTTAGAAGTCGTATTTATTTTTCTGTGTTTGGAATTCAAACGTTTTGTGACACTACGCACAAAAAACAGTTGGTTAAACACCAAATTAAAGTTAAACAAAGCCCCAATTTTAGTATAATTGAAAAATGTGCGGTCTTGAGGTCAGTACCCCGTAATGGTGATAAATGATTATTATTACATAGATAATGTGAATTGCGTTAATTTAACAATAAGATTGTAACGCCGAGATTATCGTTGTACCAATGAGGTCGAGGCTGTGCTCGGTGCGCGCGAAAAAAAAACCCGCGTAATTATAATTATAGCGAGATTATAGACAACAGAGACTTAATTTTAAAACGTAATTGAAGATATCACATGTAATACAAGTTGTAGACTGTAGTATAAGGGAACATTTTTTCAGATACCTATTTAATATTTTTCGTTTCTGAAAATGACATATTTTCAATTTTTTATACAATGTGGAAACTTTTATGACAGTTTTAAGAGTGATAACTAAAAGACATTAATGTTAAATTAAATTCTTAAAACTTATATAAACCGCCAAGAGTCGTTTAAATCATTATTGCGTTGACGTAAAAAGGGCCATACTTACATAAACTTATTCTAAAAATATACAGTTGACGTTTCAGCCTTATCGACCTTAGATAAAGGTTAAGATTATAATTACCGATGATTCAAACGAAAATCAACAAGTTTCATTGACAAAATAGCGAATAGTTTTTTACTAGTAGGCTAAAATAAATTTTGAAAGTTTTTTTTTTATTTCACAGATATTGATATACCTATTGTTTATGCAAATAAGTAAAAATGGTGCGCTTTTTCTGTTGTTTGACAAAACATGACGTCCAAATTATGATCGAGAGAATGTTAAGCAAAGGGTTAACATGCCGAAAGCGGCAGCCTATGTATAAATCAGCCATTGTTTCTTGAGTATCATAAAGTTGTTTTGATGTATTCTTTATACTTCTGTAAACACGGATTAAGGTTATTTTAATAACAAAATCGTCGATGTAGAAAATAAAACTTCACATTTATAATGTCTTACTTTAAATTTATTGCTGACACTAACAGTCCAGTTCAGTGACCCCGCATGAACTGTATTTTGGTGTACGACCCACATTACAAAATATATCCTAAAAGAATATTTACAAATTACCTTAATGTAAAATAAATAACCAATTTCTTCTATTAACCGAGTAGAAAAGGCCAACAAACAATCGATGTCGCATACGATGTCATTCGATCGATATTAAGGACGATAGACTTTCATTTTATAGTGTTTATATAACTTATTGCTTCAAACACGCTTAGATGTTGTGCACTATATAACCTATGAAAATTGAACTTTCCCGCGTTTTTCTTCATCCACATCGAATGCTTGTCAGACCAAAATACAGCTAATTTACAAAAAAAAAAACAAAATCAAAACGTGAAACTTGTTGTTTTGAAATACGAGATCATTGTTTTATATGCATTAAATTATACGCAAATAATTTAAATACAATCCTTAAATGAACACAGCTGGTGTGATTCCTTCACAAAACACACAACAATTTGTACATATTACTTTCGTATTCGAACATCCACCATGGACTAGAGACCCAACAATTTTTTTTTTCCACTAAAATTCTGCTTTCATGTCTCTGATCCATGTTCGATATTTGAATTAGTAACAATATTAACAACTTGTAGATTGCACGCGTGTTATTTAAAACAAAATAAAGTTGATGATTTTTTTTTTAATAATCACAGTATACTTTTCGAACTAATTGGCGTCACAAACACAGTCTTTTCAGTTATATATTAAAACAAGTATGATAATAAATATTAAGAATATGTTTGAGTTTAGTTTTGATTTAATCCAGTGGCAATGCTTTTTTATATTGATTTTATAGTGTCTATTTAATTAAACGTAACAATAGTTATCATCATGTAAAATAAACATTTTCCGTCACAAACAACATATAAACAAAAACTTTTACGTTCATTACAATCTTTGTAACTGTTTCATTTTACTTATAAGGAGCATAATGCCATTATGTGATATGAAATGAATTATTTATTTTTTTTATTTAATAATTGGCAGTGACGTTAAGGTCAGTTCTAGCATAAATCTAGCTTTAATTTCGCTACTACGGATCTCCACTACTGCCAGACCCAACCAAATACCAATCAAATGAAAAAAAAAAGACAAGTCACTGAAAGAGACAACCATAATGTTCTTTTAGTATAAAAAATTAGAATCGATCGATTTAAATTATGTGACCATCGGAAGAAGTCGAAATAGGTCGCTAAGAAATTTTCTAAAAATACTTATATTCATTTTTTATATTACTTAATGACGTCAACCCGAGGAAGACTTGCATTTGTACATAACGACCAAAGTATATGACTGTTTTTTCAACGTTCAGACAAAATTTCAAAATACCTTAGTATTTCATCCCTATAGAAAAAAGTTCCCCCTCATTCTAGAAAATTCAAATATTTCCTAGAACTATCTGACGTTGAAAGAACGCGCCAAAGTATAATAATTTGTAATTACGTATTAAAAATCATACAGGTACTTTAATTTGAAAAATATGTGAAACAAAAAAAGACAAGAAAATATTATAATCCATTGCAAATGTAAGATAAGTAAAAATTATTCTAAATATTCTAATAAAAAAAGTACATAAATAAAATTAAATCTAGATAATACAAGAATTTATTCACTCTGTAAAATGACAGACGGTTTTATTTTTAGACTTTCGAAAGATTTTGAGCGAGTTTAAACCTAGCTGATAAATTCCCAGATAGCCTATTTAACACGTCGTTATTATTAACACATATTTAAAAGTTGTGAGGTTTATAACTGTATAAATTATACAAGTTTAAAAAATAATTTTATAAATATACAAAATTATAAATTATACAAGTTGAAATAGTTACCGTGTACAACAGATTAGAGTACTGAATATATTGAAATTAAAATTATCATTTTTTTATTAAAATCATTTCACAATGTAAGAGGAAACCACATTTGGATTCTATTAATTATAATATCGAAGGTTATACCTAACAAAATAGGCACTAGGTGATAATATGTTAATACATAAGACATATTACTTCTTAATTCTTATGTATTCTAGATTCTTGCACCTTTCTAACTACTGAAAAATTAAAACATAACGAAAACTCATTTGGTAATTTATTCCGAATACTCTATTTAGTCCTTAGCTCGAACATTGTGAAAAAACTAATTAATTTTAATAAATGACTACCCATTATGTGAATGAAGGTCAATGAACTTATATAATTAACTTCAAACCGAAAATTATTCTCAGAAACATTGTATGTAAAATAAATTATCATATTACAACATTTGACTTTTAGCAAACAAAACATGTCTAGTACAGACAAAATATGTGTTTTTAAATCAATCAGTTTATAGTACATATAGTAATAAATATGTTACGCAGGCATAGAAAATGTAAAAAAAGACAAGTTCATTAATAGAAAAATCATATAAATTTACTTTTTTCCATAAAAGTAATTGGTGCTTCAAATAGACATCCTATCTATTAAACTTCCGAACGAAACATAAATAATTTGAAATTGCAATCAATGTCAAAATAAAAATCATATCACAGATCAAATATTCCAATATGTATGTCAAATATTTAGGTTCTATTAATTGCTGTCATTTTCAGAGGTCATTATTCACACTCAATGCATTGTTATTGTGTTTAACCGCTTTTTACACATGGAAAGGAAGCGGTTTTTTTTTTTTGAAAATTAATCCAAATCAAATTGAGCATTAAGCAATTAAATTTTGCATTCATATCATTTCTTTAACTACTATGACGATCCCAAAAAAACGATCAAACTTAAAAAGACCCTTCGGTTGCTTATAACTGTATGACTCTTGGGATTTTTTTTTTAATTTTTAGTTTTATAGCATTGAAATGCTTTATAAATGGGAAATTTTTTGAATCTAATATATCTCTCTTTCTCAGAGCATATAAATGCTGAATTTTAACACAATAACAATGCACACTGCTGTCATTGAATTAGAAATGTAAATCCAACAATGTGCAAGGTGCACAATGATTGCACACATTGTTATAACAAAAAAAAATATATATATATATCTTACCGCCAAAAATTAGTTTAATTAAAGCTAACGAATTAAATAATATAAGCGGGGTACCTTTACCGAAATGCCCATTAGTAATTTCCCTAAATACTTATTATACAATTTAACGGCAGCGCAAGGGTTGCTCTTGACTGCTGTAATATGACGATATCTGAATTTTAATACTACATTTTTAAGTGTCACAATTACAAAATGTATGTAATTAATTTCTATAACTTATGTGTATAAAGAGAGATAAATTGTTTCAAATTGTTACTTTTCATAGAAATTATTGTATTGTATTGACTTTGTAAAACTACTATCTGAGTTACACTAGATGGTATTTTTTTATTGATTACAAATGCAATTATCGTCATATGCGTGGCAAGCCAAGGCACCCTTGCACAACCGCGCACGACAGAATAAAGTGATCGAGAGATGGCACGTAAACAACTCCTGTAGTTTTATTGGTTTGTATTGTCTATTTACACGTTGTTACCATAATTAAAAAAATAACATTACTGAGGTACTGTATGTGAAGTCCTGCCGTGCAATCGAACATAAACAAAAAACATTTACACACTTGGTCCTGTATTTACAAGATAGAAATTTAAAATTTAACTAACTATTTACAGAGCGACCCGCCGGTGTTGCCGCTTAGCAGTCGAGATATGTACGTTGGGCGATCCGGAGATACGGAGCGCGCTGGCAACACTAGGCCTCGGTGGCGATCGGCTCCCGCGCGTGATGTATCTTCACGTGTTTGTTATGGTTCGACTTATTGCTAGACGTCTTCCCGCAAATGTTGCAGGCGAACGGGCGCACGCCGCTGTGCACCTTCATGTGCTCGGACAGGTAGTAGCTCCGGTGGAACGACTTGCCGCACTCGGGCACTTTGCACACGTACTTCTTGGCCATTTCGTGCTCGCGCACGTGCCGCTGGCAATTGTACTTCCTTATGAACTGGCAGCCGCAGTAGTTGCAGGTGTACGGGCGGACGGACTTGTGCGCGTTCATGTGCGCTACGTACTCGGTGTGCCTGACGAAGGCGCCCTTGCACAGGTTGCACTTGTAGGGCTTCGCCGAGCGGCTCATGTGCGTCCAGCGGTGCAGCTTGAGGTTCCACTTGGTGGTGAAGGCCTTGTTGCATATGATGCAGTGGTAGGGCCGCTTGCCGCTGTGCGTCAGCAGGTGCGCGCGCAGGTTTGTGCGCAGGTACACCTGGTGATGTCATATTTGAGATTATATGCGCGATCCTGCTCGAAGGACCATGGTAAGCTATGTATCTAATCAATTTAATAACGTGTTTTACAAGCAATAAATCTAATAATACTAAACGATATTGTTTTAATGATATTTTTTAAATTGTGCTTTTTGCTCATCACTATCACTATATATAGTACTAGACGCTCGTCCCGGTTCCGCCCGGGTATCGAGATTCTTGTTTTCTCCCAAGGAAGCATTTAATCGGAATAAAAAGTATCCTATCACCCAAGTCAGCGCGTTGTATAAAAATCCGTTCAGTAGTTTCAGCGTGATTGACGAACAAACATCCAAACAAAAAAAACTTTCACATTTTTAATATTAGTGTGAGTGTGATCATAAAGCAAAGTCGCTTCCCGAGTCTGTCCCTATCTTTAAAACTACGCAACGGATTTTGACGGGGTTTTTTTTTTAATAGACAGAGTGATTAAAGAGGAAAGTTTATATGTATAGTAACATCTATTAAACTACTCCGAATTAAACACGTGCGATGCTGCGGGCGTAAACAAATATATGTATGTGTGTGTGTGAATCCCAGGCGAACTTGGGGCAGTGCGGGCGGACACGCACCTGCTTGCATACGGGGCACGTGACGTTGTCCACCTTGCCCTTGAGCTTGTCGGACAGGTAGTACTCGTTGTGTGTGCGGCGCACGTGGCGCGTGAGCGACGCCGCGTGCACGAACTTGTCGCTGCAGTACGCGCACGCCTTGGGCCGCTCGTCGTGCGTCTCGCGGTGCCAGTGCAGCTTGGCGCGCGAGTGGAACACGGCGCCGCACTGGCAGATGTAGTCGCGCACCTTCGCCTTCTTGTTCAGGTGGTGCCGGTCCCTGGGGGCGTGGCCGCGGGTTGGGCCGCGTTTAGTACACGATACGGTAGCACAGTAACGTTTATTATTTTTAGAGACAGCCAGCTACGTTCGGTTTAATACGCCTTATTTAAATATAGCCCATGTAAAGTTGTGTCTTACTAATAAGTATTACTTATGACAATTATAGCAGTACTTATTAGTTAGCACAACTTTACATAGACTATATTTATTATATAGAAATTCTAATATTTCATAGCATTATTTTGAATATGTACAATAAAAAAATAAAAAAAAATAAAAATTAAAAATTTCTCAACTTACATGTATTTAGTTACATCATTCCGAATTCGAACAAGATATTCACAAAAGCAGAAATTTCCAGACAAATCTCTAAAAAAAAAAAACCCCACCTGTGCTGCACCATGTTGGAGTACCGCCGGAAGGTGTCGTCGCAGACGGTGCACTTGACGGGCGCGTGGCCCGTGTGCACGTTGCGGTGCTCGTTCAGCTTCTGCCGGGTTATGAAACGCTTCTGGCATATCTCGCACCTGAAAATGATGGTGTTTACCCTTGAATACATCTCTTTTACAGACTTCAAAATAAAGTTCATAATTAGTCTATATCTTTTTTGGGGTTTTCAACCACAGAACTTTCGACTGCGTGAACCGATTTTGATCGACTGATTATTTGATTTCTGATTGCTTTAATAACCAGATAATACAAGTATAACACAGTTCACCAAGGTAATATTCTGGTGCATACATTGGATCTTTTCAACTATTCAAATGAGCAATAAAATTTTACACCATACGCAGAAACAAAATACATTTACCTCAAAAAAAAAATTACTACTGTGTGTAAATAGCTAAAAAACATATGTGCACAGCTACATATCTACAACACCACTACAAAGATAAAACAACCCTTCCAAGACGTACGCCAAACTCACTTATAATTCTTTATCCCCAGATGTGTCTTTATATGCAGCGCCAGGTTGGCCCGTCTGAAGAAACATTTGCCGCACGTGTGACACTCCAACGGATGTATTTTGAGATGATTGTTGAAGTCTACATCGTTCCCTTGGTCCACCTTGCACGTGGGACACACAAAGTTCCTTTTCTTCTTCTTCTCGCGTTTTATAAGAGCTCGCAGCTCCGGCTTCGACTCTGCGAGCGTGTCGTATGCTTGCAGCATCGTCGTCGCGACCGATTCCTTCGAGTCGTACAGAAGATTTCCTGAAAAGTGAAATAATGAAATGCTTAAAAAAAACCTTCAAAATAATAATATTTTTTCAAGTTAATTTTTTTGTCTTTATAATGTAACTTGAATGCCTTTTTAAAGGAGTTGTAGAATACAATAGTTACAATAGTTTAAATATAATTAAAAGCAAGTACATATATAAAAGTAAAAAAAGGCAAACTATCATAATTTTTGCATCAATGCCATAGTCAGATTGTAATATAAAAAATAAGAACATATTTCATATAGTAAAAACTACAAAACACAGTAATTTAGCATAAATGATGGAGCATCTAAGGGAATATTTCAATTACCATTTAAATTATAGTATACAATTGCACATTTTCAATTGAGGTATATATCATGTGACAATTCTTTTTTGTATATTTCTTTAACTTGCAGCCTGAACTCCCATAGGAGGCCTGTGTCCCAGCAGTGGGATACATATATGGGCTGATGATGATGATAAGATAAAAACGCACCTGCCAGTACGCCTTCATCAGGTTTTTCTTCCTTTTTAATCGCTCTGGAGGTAACAACCCGACTGTGTGAGTATGAGGCATTGCAGTGCGAACGTAACTCCTTAAGAGTGGGGAACTTCAAGCCACACTGCGAGCAGGTGTGCAGCCGTGTCTTTGTGAATAACGCGTCTTCCTCCCTGTAAAAGCAATTTCATTTATCTATTATATTCTCTATCTAATCTAAAGTTATGAACAAGTTTTTTTTATTGTTGGCATTAAATAGCAACTACTGGACCAATATCAAAAAATCTAACAAGAATTTTGTAAAGAATAAATTGTATTTAAAATACATGTAAAGTCTTCTAAAATCTATCATTTATGTCTAAATATAGTATATCCTTTTCATAAAATTAAACAAAAAAAATATAAAAAATAAAAAAAAACTTACAAATTATCCCTTTTCTCTGATGTGTCGATGTCCGAACCATCAGAAACCCAACTTTCCCGCGCTATTAAATCATAGGGTTCAGCTGGTGTCACCTCTGGATACATCTGTAATACACAGGGTAAAACTAAAAAAAAAATTAATGCTCCACACGGTAAAAATTTTAAAAACACCAATTCACTTTTAATAGGGCATCCAAAACAAGGTCAAGGAGATATTACATAAAAACCA
>NC_052104.1:8192293-8199106 GCF_012273895.1 Zerene cesonia | reverse complement strand
ACCTGGGCACTGCAGAAGGTTGGGGTTTAGGTGATTGAATACCATTTTTCATAGTATGTTCTTGCTTTGATATTGATTCTGTTTTAGGTGAAAATGAATCAATATTAATTGAGGCTTTTCTTTTCGCAGGTACATTATAATCAGTTTCTGGTTCATCTTTAGAACAGTGCTCTGATTTAGGTGATGGTTCACTTTTAGTTATTGGTGAGCAACGATCCATGGAATTTTCTCCATGGTCTAATAATTCACTACAAGGTGAAATAGAAGGTTTTTCATTACATATAAGATCAGGCACAGGACAACTGTCTGAAAATTCTATGTCAATTTTTACAGCGTTTTGTTTCACTGAAAAATCTTTAGATGTTTGAGGATTGCCAACATTCTTTATCACGGAAAAACTATGTGGGACTACATTTTCCCCGCTCGAATTTGATGGCTGATTGCAGTCGTCTGTTATGTTAGAATGCTTTTCATCTAAATCTGGTAAAATCTTTTCTGGTGAAGATGGACGCTGGATGTACCCAGAATCTCCAGGTCCTGTTAAATCCATGACTGTATTGATCATGTTTTTATGATGCTGTACAGGTACTTCAACTTTAATGTTGCTTAGAATTTTTAATCCCTTACAAGACCCTGGAGTTGATGTTTTCAAGTCGGATGTTTCTATTTCTACAGCTTTCTGGGAATTACTCTCTGAAGGTAGGGACAATGTATCTGCACTAGTTTTGGGAATTTCTACTTCATTTGTTGACAACATTGGGCTTACTTCAATAATCAAAGTTTTATTCACATCATTTACTATATTAGGTATGGATTTATCTATTGCATTTGGTAAATGGGCCAAATTATTACTGAAAATGGGTGGATTACAAGGCTTAGGTATTAGGGGTGGTGGAGTGTTATACATACATGAAGTATTACCAAATTGATCTACAACCATCACATTCTGATACATTGAACTACTCTGTGCCATATTTTCCTGTGTGCTCAACATATGAGGCATGTTTGTGATGTATGGTTTGCCATCCATATTGTGCACCATCTCCCTATAAATTATTTGAGAATTTTGTGTGACCACAGTTGTACCAGAGGAAAGACTGTCAGCCGACATTTGATTGAGTTGATTAGACAATGATCCTCCAGCTTTTGGATCTAACATGTCAGGAACAGGTATATTGCCAGACATCATCATATTGGTTTGAACATTCTTTTGCATAAAAGATGGAGCAGCAGACATCATTACAGGATATGGTTTAACATTCGGAGTTATGTATCGAAGCCCTCCTAAATTTTTTACTAACATGTTATTTTGCTTTGGGAGCAATTTAACAATATTATTCGCTCTTTTCGTATGAGGTGTTAACATAGTTGGTGGTATTTTCATAGTAGGCCCCATAACAGGGAGGTTATATGCAAAAAGTGGGTTACTATTGTCTACTATGTTATAATCTGAACTCCGTGAATATTTTATCTCCGGATCATCTTGACTATCAGGATAGAATGGAAACTGTGGGTTAAAATCGGGTTGAGGTGGTTCCATATTGTTGGAATATACTGGAGCTGACTTGGTTGATTTCACTGCACATTCAGAAAATTCTCCACAACTGCTGACACCATTATTGTCAAAATTTATCCCGCCAATTCTTATATCAGGTGTAACATTCCGTGAAATATTGGATGATGAGGATGATTTATTTCTACTAGGTGTTCTCCTCCAGTAACCACTTTCTGCACTACGGCGAGATGACGACCATCTGACACTGTCATCGGTAGCAGGTGTTCTACTTCTGAACGAACGTTCTGAAGTCGAAGGTGTTGGTGTTCTGCTACCAACATTTTTTGCAGACAAACTGCAAAGGGCTTTAATCACTTGATCTTTAGGATGTGTATCCAAGTGAGACTCCAAAGACATCCCACTGTGCAGATACAGAGTACAAACGGGACATTGCACTCTTTGATCCATCTTGCCTTTCAATTCAATAACAAATATTTACAAATATCACGACGCGCAGGATACCCCTGGCGATTCGTGAAATGTTATTTAGTCCAATGCGCACTCGGACAGAAGCACCACTTCGTGCGGTGCCTGTCACGTATATTTTTACAGTAAACACACAAGACGAACGGCCAACAATACATATCTTCAATTCAACTCTCTTTATTGATCTGTTGGATAAAAAAATCTATATAAGCATTAAAATATATAAACTCACATCTGAACAACCCAAAAACTTGTTACACTCACATTCAAAGGACAAAAGAATACAAAAATGTAAGATAAAGGCCATTGAAACATAAAAAATCGAAAGCAAGAAATTATTACGACTATATCATGAACACGAGACCCCCACTTACCACTTTATAATTCTTGTCAAGTATATTCCATTACATTTATATTACAATAATATATCCTTTATTTAATAACAACTACACGTATTCTAAAAATATTTCCAAATAGTCCGACATATTGCGATATTTAAAGACGTCTTGTATCTCGATCAAAAACCTCTATACATACCACAGACTGTATAAATTATAGATGTATTTTGAAATGGGTAGGTATGTAGCATGTACAAACTAATAACCTAGGTCATTGCCTTTGTGATGTTTTTTCGAGTTCTTATTTACACTAAAAGTAAAAAAATATAATTTGTATCTCCTTATGACTTAATCAAATTAAATTTAAATTAAAATATGATTTGCAAATGAATACAAGTATTTTTTTTAAGAAACCATTCTATTTCTTATCTTCATTATAACTACCGCCCAGTGCACTATCTCTGGGATATGAAAATTATCAACCTTTAAAACCTTAAATCATGCCATTTTCTATGTATTAAATAACATTAAACAATATTCCTTTGCCCTATGACAATATCTATATTAATATATTGATATATGTAAATGGCATGTAATTTATTTAATCTATATATATTAATACTTACTTACCCTTAAAGTTAATTCCCTTAAAACGTTTCTTGCCGCAAATTTTCCCTTATCTTTTAACATACTTCTATGTTTGTCAAGATAAAGAAAGTAAACTTAAATATATACATATTTGACACTGGCAAACGGACATATCTTCGTACCCCGAAGAAAGAGAAAGACCTTAAAAAATTTGCTTTCAAAATTTAAAATGTCAGTTGTCATTTGTCAATTCGGTGTTCAGTCCTTCTCATTCCACAGCTCATAAGCTTGTAATATTATCAAATTAAAGTTTCAAGATTTCTTCTACTCATATCTTTATTTCAATAAATCTGAGTTTTCCAGGACGTCGAATACAAATACTATACATATTTGGATAGTATATTACCCCGTATTATATTGGCACTAACGCTTGTTGCTTGCTGAAATATTTTGATCTAAGTAGGTAACATATCAATTTATTAATTAAACGGCAATTTTCCGATTCCACAAGCATCACATAAATAGGCATAAAGTTCTGTCTATCGAAAAAGAGAAAATGGCAGATAATTATGAAGATATGAGTCTAAATGGTAAGTGTAATTTTTATTTATATGTAGTATAGGAGAATATACATGAAAATTATCTATCTTTTGTCTTTTACAGAAATAAATGATCTACTTCGTAAGTGGAGGGATAACAATGAAAGAAAGAGTACTGAAATAATGTTACTGTGGGAAAAAGCTAATAAAGGCTTAGACACCAAATCTAATGAAAGTAAGTTCAGTATTTAATTTATCTAAAATATAGTACAGTACATTACACTATAACAGAGTAAGGAATGAAATAAATAAAGTTACATAAAAGCGTATTGTAAGAAAATGGCCAATTACCATAAGATAATAAATTTTCATCAATTTTCAAAATTTAATTGAAATCTTGGTGAATTCCCTTTTCTAAAACAAATTGAAAATGGAATAAGGTTATTTATTTCAATTTGGATTAAAATCTTGTAGCAATTAAGTTTCCATATGAGGTTAGTATGTATTCAAATTAGGAACTAATATATTTATATAAATAAAAAAGTAGTGCATTGAAAAAAAAACAATGCAGAAATGAAATGCTTTTAAATATAGTGTTGTATAATAAAGAACTGGATGAAGACTAAAAACTTATATTTTTTTTTTTTGATACAACTAGGAATTTGTGTATTTCAGAGTATTTGATCATGGAGCAGCTAATAATAGCTGCACTAGACTGTAATTGTTCGGCCATAGCACTTATTTGGATTGAAGCGCTGGATGCTGCATTTCCTGGTAGCTTAAGGGTGTTGAGATACAAGGCAATGTGGTTGGAGGCTCAAGAACAGTAAGTTTGAATATCATAACCATATTCACTTAATTTTTTTTTATATCATAGTGGTGGTGGTTTATCTAATGGTAAGCAATCATCACCACACATGGATATTCACATAGGCAGTGAATGCGCTGCCTGATTGGATGTGGAAGTCAGTCAGAGTGCCAAAGGGTGCTTAACTACCACATAATTAGAATATTCTACATTGTTTTTTAACTTATGCATAATTATTAACTGTGTAAAAGCTTTTCTTACCTATACCAACTTTTTTTTTAATGCAAATTGATTCGAGGCCAGGTTTTTTTTTTAATCAATCAACCTTGACCTTGACCAATGATTCTGTAATTTACTCCAAAATCCCAAAGGCTATTACACTTTTGTAAACATTTTTAAAAATGTTTGTATATCTTTCAGATATGACAAGGCTTTACAAGTTCTGGATCAAATTATAAAAACAGATGAAACGAATGCCCCAGCACGGAAACGTCGTGTAGCTATTATGAAAGCACAAGGCCAAATGACAGAGGCTATTAAGGAATTGGTGGACTATTTGAAGAAGTATATTATTTTTATTTAATCTAAATCTCTATTTTAATCTAAGTAAACAAACTGTGATGTTTGTTAAGAATATAAAGAAATTTGAACCTGCGTATTTTGCTATACGGGGCGACGGCGACCACCTCAACTACCCATGATCCCCTCTTAAGAATAGAACTCTTTTCAAAAATAAAAAATTGCGTTTAATGCTTTTAAAAACCAAACAAAGTATAATTATTATATAAAGTATATTAATTATGTTGGAGCGTCGTCGTCGTTTCAGCCTTTTAGAACGTCTACTATTGGACATAGGCCTCTCCCAAAGAAGTTATTACATTTTATGTACCTGTTATTCCTAAGCACCGGAACCAACATGTTTTAGCTCTCTAATTTAGCTTTGAAGAGTTATGTATACAGATGTATAGATAAATTTCTCCTTACATTTTATCAAGTATTAAAAACATTAACAGGTTTATGTCAGACATGGAGGCATGGCAGGAATTAAGCGAGCTATATCTTCAAATGGGCGAATACTCCCGCGCCGCGTTCTGCGTAGAGGAGCTAATCCTGCATCAGCCCCATAACCATTTGTTCCACCAGCGTCTAGCTGATATACGATACACTATGGTAATATTTTATATCCTGCATTTATCTACTCTTTGACATTATTACTCAAACAATACTATAATTTAATTTAGTACATTTAACGGAATTTACATAATATCAATTACTAACTAGTTTTAGATGCATACATCAATTAATTTAAAATTAATGTTTCAGGGTGGTGTAGAAAACATGGAATTGGCAAAATCATACTACTGCCAAGCTATAAAGTTGAACCCTAACAATGTGAGAGCACTGTTGGGTTTGGTTCTGGTAAGTTCGAAATCCTAGAAAGTAATTTAACTTGACAATAATTGTACATTTACACCATCTGGTTGAAAGCCTATCCTACTTTCTTCGTATACCCACATTTTAGCTTCATTATAGTTTATAAAAAATACAAACATTAAACTCCAATGCTAATTAATAGATGCCACGACTCTCTAAACAATTAAATTTTACTTTTAGAAGCTTAATGAAAATATTTTGCAGGTGACAAATAACCTACTAGGTCACTATAAGTCTTCAGGCAGCGCAAAACGCAAGGAAGTATGGAAACTTTGCCAATGGGCACAATCTGAAGTTTCAAAGAAGCAGAAAGAGGCCCAAGGAGCTAATGCCAATGCTTTGACTAACATGATGTTAGCTATTTCCATAAGTGATTAGTGATAAAAAAATAATAAGTGCAAACAAATAGTTTTTACCAACAGTTTCATTGAAGTTGTTGGCAACATTGTGTTAATCTAGTATATTTAATTTTATGGCGGTAATATTTCAAATGTGGAATGTTTTGAAGCGGTGCCACAAATGAAAAAGTATATAACATACAGATTTTATTTATACACTATATTATACTAATTATTATGAATTTATATTGTGTTCATATGGGTGAATGTGTGGTATGTATATATTTAATAGGATTTAGTATAATTTATATAAAGGCAATGTAGGTAGCAAATTAAGGAATGTCTGTGTTTTAAGTTCGATTTATAATTTAAATGTATGTTATAGAATTATTATCGCTAGCATTTCCTAAATAAATTATGTTACCAATGTGCTTGTTTTAATTTAAATACTGATTTCTTCCTGCGCCGTTTGTCACGTAATACAGGGATTTGGGGCTGCAATTTTTATTTAATAAAGAAAAACATACGAACATACTCCCTAAAAATATACTCGTCTTCTATAATTGATGATCTTAAAATAACATATTGTCCAGCCAAGTTGTGTACATCCAAGTTTTGAAAATCAATCAGGTGCGAGTCGGACTCACAACATTGAGTTGGTATGTTATATTAAATATAATTACCTATTTTTTGGTGTAAATCCTACTCCTACTAGTATATACTTAGTCTGGCCATAAATACTGTTACACTTAATTATAAAAAAATATTACATTTGAATTTCGAATCT
>NC_052104.1:8188233-8191293 GCF_012273895.1 Zerene cesonia | reverse complement strand
ATAATATTATAAATGCGAAAGTTTGTAAGGATGTGTGTGTGTGTTTGTTGCTCATTCACGCAAAGACTACTGACCGATTGTAATGAAATTTGTTACGTAGACGGCTGAACAACTAGAATAACATATAGGCAACTTTTTATGCCGATATTTCTACGGAATAGGAACTTACGCGGGTGAAACCGCGGGGCGCAGCTAGTAGGTATATAAAAATGTAAAGAAAATGCCAATTTTATTAAGAAATATTTTAATTATTTGAACTCTTCTCTTGTTTTGCTTTGATATAGAGAGCGCTGTTGGCTATTTCTTCCGCACGTCTCTCTTTCTTCTCCCGCCTTGATATTTCGCCGACAGCGAAGTATTTATCTCTGAAATTAACAATAATTTTCTACTGTTTCGTTCGTCATAATAATGTAACGGTTTTTTTACGGGGGACATATCCATATACCATTTTGAATAAAATACCATATATAATACAGAAATACATCCTAGAATTAAAGAAACACACCATAATAATGAACTATAATCACCTGAAATTATGCGCTCCAGCGTTAGGATCGTGCGGCATGTTAGGTATTTCGTCACTGATCTTCTGATAGGTGAGCAATCTCCTCGCTGTCAGTTTGGACAACACCTGCTGCGAGTTACCGACCAGTTCTAGACATGGATGCGAGGGTAAATGATCTTCGCGATACTCGTCTCTGAGATAAACAACAGGATAAGACATGAGTAAAATAATGAGACGTTAGAAATTATTGAATTATGAAGGTAGTTGTAGAAATGAGGATGAAAAGTGTTAGTTAACACTTTCTGTATGAAAAAAATAATTTGTTTAATAATCTGAATACATTATTTTTGTTCTTTTTTTGAAAATAGATTGCACTGCCATTCAGGAATATTCATAGGCATTACTATTATTTCAAATAGTTAAAAGACGCATCAGCTTAAATAATGAAAAAATGGTTTTACTCTCCTTCTGAATTAGTTAAAAGAATTGGTTTATATATAAAGTTAGGGAATGTGCACAGTGCAAGCAATATTACAGATTAAAAACAAAAATTACATAAACTTAATTGAAAAAAGTTTTGAAAAGTATGACGATTGAAATAAAACAACAGATTTACCTTACTAAAGGATACCAACATACCAGCCGCCGGCCAATCCTCAAATGTTTCGCAGCGAAATTCAACAAATCACTGTATATGTGGGGTAAGCCATATTCGACCTTGGAAGGTATGTGATTATCTAAATGCTCTTCTAACAACGAATAGTTGTCTCTTTCTATTCCGATTTTTTCTGTGGGCTCTCGGACACCATATGGAGCTGTTTAAACCAAAATTATGTTTAATATGGTATGAAAATTGAAAACCTAAGATAACAACAATTATCATCATCATCAGCTCATATGTTGCTGCTTCAGGAACACAGGCCTTCTGTAGATAAGAATATACTCGGTCATCTAAATCGCAGTAAAAAATTATGGTGAAGTGAAATGAATACTCACGATCAGTTAGTATAGCATCGAATTTTAGGTCATCTCTCCACATAGGTAAAGAAAAGTCGCTGACTACAACATCTAAGTATCGCGATTGAATACCATATTGATTCATGTTCCCTTTTATACTTTCTTCTTTGTGGCGCACCTAAACATTATATTAAATTATAAGTATGTATTTTATTTAACATTTAAAATCACAAATAAAAAAATCTGTCTGTATGGTCTTATTCAGGGCCTCCATGCCTCATTACAACTTCTTTTATGATTATGAGGCTATATTGATCGATTGCTCGAAAAGCGTTTTATACAGGTTTAGTTGTTTTATTTTTTTTTTTCACAAGCAACAGTTTTTGCATCAACCATATTTATAACTTAAGATCGCGGTTAAATGCCACACCGCACCATGTCGTAAATAAAAAAAAACTAACAAATAGAATTCCTAGTATTTTCATTTTTAAGGACAAATATTCAACACTAGCCACTTCTTTTCACCAAAAACCCAACATAATACATACATTGTTACCTTTTGTCCAACTCTAGTCGGTCTTGTTCTGGCATGTAACATCATGAAGTCAATATCTGAGCCCCATACATAACCTGGAAAGAGTATATTTTTCATAGATATTATAAATTCATTTATTTATATGTATGTGATAGAGTTTCTAATATTTAATAATATAGATTTATTATGCTTGCGACACGACACAAATAATTGCAATTCATTTAAACAAAAATCAAATAATAGAGAACTTTTCAAAGTTCTTTCTATCAAGTCAATAAAAAGTGTAACTAAAAGTAAGTTTTTTTTCTATTTTTAAAAAGTATCACTAATTGGTTTTGAAAAATTTTTTTAATAATGTTAATGATACACTATAATCGGCTTGGCTCACAATTGCTATTAAAGGGATGTCAAAAAAGGTCCAAGCTGCGTTGTATAAAACATTCATTGAAATCAACACCTTTTTTATGGCAGTTATTTCAAAGTCTAGTACACAGAAAGCTCTTCCTAATCTCTGAGTAGACAGAGTTTTGCTTCAGATTTCAGTTTTTCAGTTTTTCAGTACAATTCTGATATTGTTTAAAGTATGTCATTAAATTAAACTATTTGTTTAAAGTATGACATTAAAGTTTGTATAAAAAAAACACCTCCAAAGTGTGCAGCGGCAACTAATAAAGAACCAGAGCCAACAAATGGGTCCAACACAACATCACCCAGAGCCACTTGGGCCTGGTTTGCCATGATGATTGATAGCTGAGCATCCATACTAGTATTTCCAATGAACTGTCTCTTCTTCAATGAGTGCACTTGTATGAGATCTCTTTGACCATCTGCTACCTAGAAATTATACAAATATATTATATTTTAAAACATATGCTAGAAAAAAAAATTACTTGAAATTTTTGTGGAGTTACATTGATTACTGCATAGTTAATGTTGCAATGTCAATATTATTAGAAGGGTTTTTAAGAGAAAAATTTCAAGCTAGATTTTTATATTTCACTAGCTGCACCCGGCAAACGCTGTTCTGCCTTACTCTTATCGTTTAGTGGTATGAAAAATAGAT
>NC_052104.1:8146001-8187233 GCF_012273895.1 Zerene cesonia | reverse complement strand
TAACTACTGATAGTTTGTCATATATTATTGAATCTTTATAATTAATGTTATAAGTTATTATAAGTCATCCAGAACAAATTTAATCAAATCCAATTCTTACTGTGTTGGGATTGAATATTCAATATTTATACAAATAATGGTTCCTTACCCATCGGCCAAAAAATAAGTCACATGGTTGTTCTGGAACATTATTTGGGTCAACTCCATAGAACTCAATATATGAAAGTGTGATGTCAGGATTTTTAAGTTTCACTGGCCCCTCTAGTGGTAAATAACTGAAATGCTAAAAATATTATGAATTATTATTCACACTGAATTTTAGTATCTATTACATTTAAGATATGCCTATATGTCTGAATATTGATTATTGAAAATCATTATTATTAAATGTCGGTATAAAAATTACCTCTATCTTATCAACTTTTTCTTTCATAGTAAAATGCTTACAAAATGTTTCCACATCTATCTTGAAAGATTTATCTTTCCGACTACAAGCTTCTATAAGTTCACTGGGACAAATATGTATGTCACTGGCATCATCATTTGTTGATGGTACTATCCATTCTCCTGATATATTCTTCACAGCACTTTTAAGGTTTTCGTGTAGGCTCGTTTCACTTTTAGCTCTTGACCATAATTCTATGCAATTCTTTAACAAAACTGACCTTGACGCAATTTTTTTTACACAAGACTCCGATGGTAGCTCTACAATCCAATAAGGTTTATCTATCGAAGGTTTTTCAATGAACTTTATTTTTAAATTCAATAAGGACAGAATACTGTACATTTCCTGTAATTATAGATACAGTTTTATTAAGTGCTTCGCTTCATATGAAAGAAAAATTCGAACGTAATTGAGATTACTAACAGAATGACGAAAATCTAAATGTTCGTGAGCAAACCACATCAAATATCGCCGAGCCATTGTTATTTAATATGTTTCAGTTCCTATTTTTATAGTATCTTGCAAATAACGGAAATTAATCTCATTTTATTTTACACTTTACTAAAATAGGTTCATGCCACATAACCTCACGAATTGTTTACTTGTCATTTTTTGACAGACCTGAAACCACTCTCTCTCTGTCAAAATATGTCGAGGAGTAAAAAACCACGTTTCAGCGTACGTAATAAAAATTCGTGTGAATTAAATATTTAATTTATTTCACACGAACCGCCTGCTTAGTCATTGGCAAATAAAACAATATTAATATTAATGTCAGACACACTTTATTCCAAACACTTGCTCATATTATTTTCTTGTGTTTGGTTTCACGCGAGTATTATACATTTAGAAATTAAAAACTTTTCAACGGATTTTAAACGCGATTTATTCATTATATTATTAACCATTTAACTATTAATATATAAATGAATAAATCGCGTTTAAAATCCGTTGAAAAGTTTTTAATTTCTAAATACTTGCTCATATTTACAATCTATACTAATATTCTATGGCTTCTTTTCCTGTTCTTGCTTTTCTACTATATCTTGGTACCTATCATGTAAAAAATCTAAATAAGCATCCTTTATAGAGCCAGAGCATGCCACATAGTGCCCCCCCGAATGTTCAGCAATTATTGGCTTAACAAATAGATTTATGAGGGACTCACTCATTTCTGTAAAAAAACATAAAAAATATAGGATAAAATATTTGCTATTCTTTATCGATATTATTTATTATTAAATTAGATATTATTACACACCTTTAGGAATAATTGAATCACTTTCACCATAAACATGTAAAGATGGTAAATTTATGTCCTCATCATAGAAACCCTTGTGAACTAAACTACCAGACCGGAATCCTGATGCAAATATTGCAAAGTTAAATTTGTATGGCAAATCTGAAATGCAACAAAATATGTTTAAAGATTTACTATATTATTTGACCACAAATAAAAAAAGGTTCAGTATTTTTTATAAATCTATGCCCTAACAAGTTAACATTATGTATGAAATGTGAAATAATTATTTTTTGAAAATCCTATAAAACACAAAATGTCAATTGATTAATGGAAAAAAATATGGATTCAAAGATGATAGACAACTTACATCCTTTTTGTTGCATAGCAGCTAACAATCCAACAAGGCAGGCGCCTTGTGAAAACCCCATAAACCCATCAAATGGTCCATACTCCTTGACCACATCTTCTATTAACTCTAATGTATCCTCAAAACCAATAGCTGGTCCGCCCAAGCATTTACCACTGTATGTATTATCTTCAGCGTTAAACCACCATGATCGCGCATCTATAAATAAAACAATGTTCACATTCTTACCCTATGTCATGCCTTTAATGCTTTTTTGATAACTTAATGTAGTCATAATATTTGATACAATTCATAAATTAATTCATTTATTTTCAACTCAGAGAATCATCATATTCGGAAATTATATAATAAGTTTAATTCAATTACCTTCATCACTACCTCCATCTTCAACTAAAACTTTATGAGGCGCCGAAATGAAAACCAATTGAGCATATTTTGATACAACTTTACGAAACGATCCAATTTTTGCTCTAAAAACAGTGCCATTTTGTCTGTATCCATGAAAAGCGAGGATTTTTAATTTTCTCCTCTCTTCTTTATTATTTATTGGTGGAGATTGGTTAGAATTTGAATTTTCTTCAGACATTTTAAGTATTATTGTTTGATTTAAAGAAGACTTCCTAATCCATTTAGGTAAAACCGAAATTGAGATTGCACTTAGAATATTAATAATGTTGTTTTAAACTTAAATAAATAATAAAGATTTGATTTTAATACGGTCGAAGGTAGGCCACAGACGGGCTAAAATCGCTTAAAATTTAAATCCAATTGACAATTACAATTCTTGTTTCTCATTAGATTCAAGATTGTCCCCTTGTGTCATTTGTCAACTGTCAGTAAAATCGGACAGACCACAGGGTAAATTTTCACTGTGAGGATGTTTTTTTAACACAGTATTATATTATTCTATTAACACAAATATAGCACCCTATCGAAGTATTTTTAAATCAAATGCTGTGACTAGGTGCGCGCATGCGCCACTGATAAATTATTTATTTGTATAATTGCTAAAAAAAAATCAAATGAATAATATTAAAACAAAACCTGTAGACCTATGACCTAATGATAAAAGAATGCAGACATAAAAAAAAATATTAGTTTCTACTTAAATGAGGCGCTTAGATGTAATTTCTTTTTTGCAATATTTAAACTATTATTTTTTTTAAAGCTATACCCGACCTAACAAAAATTATTGTGGACCAATAAAGACCTAACGATCAAGGTCATTTTAATTCAAATAATCCTTCGATTGGGTGCTAAATTTGCATAATTACATATTTCATTTTTATCGTTTTTATTTTGTTTGCCAGATATTAATTGTTTTCTCATTGTAAATTATTTAATACAATAGAGGTAATGTTTTTTAATATTATAAAATTCTTATAAAAATTCATGAACAATATCAAGGCAGATATCAACGATACTTTCAGCATACTTGCCATTCATCAACATTGTCATATAAAAAAACATACATAACATACAATAATTTGACATTAAAAAAAAAAAAGATACAGTATTCGTTTTCGCGGTAAAACTTGTAAATTGTCAAGTTCGACAAGTTCAATTTTAACGCATTTTGTTGTTATTTGGAGAAATAGAAAGATTTCTTTAATATAATTTATTATTTACCTCATAAATATGGAAGACGGTGATTTTGATCAGCGATTAAGAGATTTACAAAGAGAATATTTAGAGTTTTTGGATGATGAGGTAATTATAAACAATTGTGCTTAGGTAACCTATTTCTACTGTTTAAAAGTTGTTTGCAAAGTTTGATCCCAATTTGCATGTTACAGGAAGATCAAGGTGTCTATATGGAACGAGTGAAACAAATGATAGGCGAAAAGTGTAAGCGACTAATTGTTAACATAAATGATTTAAGAAGAAAGAACCCAGAACGAGCTAAAAATTTGTTGGATAATGCCTTTGAAGAACAAATAGCGTTTCAGAGAGCTTTAAAGGAATATGTATCGTCAATAGACCCAACATACGCAAAAGAGCAAGAAGAATTTTTTGTAGCATTCTCTGGAAGTTTTGGTACTAAACATGTAACACCAAGAAGTTTAACGTCTAGGTGGGAAAAAGTTTTCTCTATTGTAAAATTATATATAGTGACCTTAATTTAAAGTTGCTTTAACTCCTAGCGTTATTAATGTTCCTCTTACAATAAGTCCCATTAAGCTAAGTTCTGACACAGTTATATAAACTGATTTACAGGTACTTGGGTAATCTAATATGTGTGGAAGGTATAGTCACTAGAGTGTCATTAGTAAGACCAAAGGTAGTCAGAAGTGTCCACTACTGTCCAGCTACCAAAAAAGTTATGGAAAGAAAGTACACAGATCTTACATCCTTTGAAGCTTTCCCAACAACTGCTGTTTATCCTACCAAGGTAAAAATATAATGACAACATTTGAGAGAACCATATAAATAAACTTATTTCAGCATTATGGGGGAGCCATAGGCTGCACAAGTTTTATTTATTATTTGATTGAATCCCTTGTAGCATTTATTGAAGAGTTAACTTAATTCAATCAAAATAGAATTGTATTTTACGCAATGCTATTTGTGGAATAGTTTTTTTTTTACTTCAAATTTCTAGGATGATGAGGGTAACCCTCTGGAAACTGAATATGGGTTATCGAGATACAAGGATCACCAAACCCTTACAGTACAGGAGATGCCAGAAAAGGCTCCTGCAGGCCAGCTGCCAAGGAGTGTGGATGTTGTCTGTGATGATGATCTAGTGGATATGTGTAAGCCCGGAGACAGAGTTCAGATTGTGGGCAACTATAGATGTCTCCCGTCAAAACAGGGGAGTTTTACAGCTGGTACTTTCAGGTATGTCTGGACTTATTTTAAATTTTAATTTTTAACTATGCTTATAAGATAAAGCTGAAGAGTTTCTTGGTCAAAAAGTGCTTATCACAAAAACTACTTTACCAATTACTAAAATTGTTTCACTATTGGGTATGTACATAATTCCTTAAGATTGTAGACTGTTTTAGTTAGTAATAATTTTATTTGTTAAATTTATGTATCCTATGTATAAGTTATGATGTAACAGGTGTTGGATGACCATATTAAATAAATAAATAATTTAAACTGTTATTGTTTCTATAAAAATGGCAGCTCTATATTATAGTAAAATAATCATTAATTAAAATCTGTACCATTATAAAGTTTAGATCAACAGCAAAATGAGCTTAAAAAGATTTAAATACTATCCTTATATTTCATAAATACATGAAAGGAAAAAATCCCTTAAAAATTTAAAAAAAAAGTTGAGATATAAACCTCTAGTTTAATTGTTATTGCCCTTCAGAACGATTCTAATAGCCAACAACATAACACAAATAAACAAAGAGATGAATCTCAACATCACACTGGAAGACATAAAGTTATGCAAGCGACTGGCCAAACGCACTAATGCCGATATGTTCGAATTGCTGAGCAAGTCCCTGGCTCCCTCGATACATGGACATGATTTTATTAAGAAGGCGATACTGTGTCAGCTGCTGGGTGGAATGGAGAAGATATTGCCTAATGGAACAAGATTGAGAGGGTAAGATAGTTTGAGTATGGCAACACATTTGTTGTTACAGATATTTAATTGTCTCTAGGAAAAAAAAATAGAGCTGGTTTATTTTCTTAATGATTGAATGCTTTTGTATGTATTTAATATTGAAATGCATTTAATTGTTCCATTTAATTCAAATATATTTGTAATAACATTTATCCTACTTCCTTCCTACTAATGGTATAAATGCGAAAGTTTGTAAGAATGTGTGTGTGTGTTTGTTGCTCTTTCACGCAAAACCTACTGAACTGATTGCAATGAAATTTTGTACGTAGACAGCTGGACAACTGGAATATCATATAGGCAACTTTTTATCTCGTTATTCCTACGGGATATGGACTGATGCGGGTGAAACTAGTAGGTCATAAAACTTAATTATATAATTATAATAAAATGAAATTTGAATGATGTTACCAAATTTACAGTGACATCAACATTCTTCTCATTGGTGATCCATCAGTAGCTAAATCACAACTCCTGCGATATGTGTTGATGACAGCACCCAGAGCGATCACCACAACAGGTCGAGGGTCTTCTGGAGTTGGTTTAACAGCTGCTGTTACTACTGATCCAGAGACTGGAGATCGAAGGTATGGCAAGCAATTTTTTGTAAATGCATGATATGTGTCATTTTTATTATTATTTTCAAACAACATAGTTGCTTACAGCCTAGGCTAAGCACCATCATGCTATACAGAAATTTAATTAGTCATTAAGTACATTGATATTATACAACAATTTTACACATTAAAAATTATTATTTTAACTTCATGGCTAAATGCCTAAATAATGCGTATTGCTGATTTTTTCTTCTTAAATTACCAGGTACAGAGTTTTTTACAAATTATTGTTTTCAGGTTAGAAGCGGGTGCTATGGTGTTAGCAGACAGGGGGGTGGTGTGCATAGACGAGTTCGACAAGATGTCGGACATCGACAGGACCGCCATACACGAGGTGATGGAGCAGGGCCGCGTGACCATCGCCAAGGCGGGCGTGCACGCCGCGCTCAACGCGCGCTGCTCCGTGCTGGCCGCCGCCAACCCGGTGTACGGGCGGGTGAGTCGCCAAGCAGCTCTATAGCTCATAATAACCAAATTGACTTCCCATATAACCATTATTTTGTTATAGGGCATACTGAGATGGTATCTCTTATAGACTTGAAAATGTGGCATTTGCTTATCGTTTTGATGAAAACATAACAGAGAATGCACCACTATTGGAGGAGTTTAAAATAATATTTGTTCTGTTTGCCCCATTTGAATATTTTAAACGTTTAGTTTTAGTACCACATACAGGCTTGAGTTAGTATACAATAATAATATATTTCCAGTATGACCAATACAAAACGCCAATGGAGAACATCGGTCTACAAGACTCGCTGCTGTCTCGTTTCGATTTACTATTCGTGATGCTGGACATCGCGGACGCTGACCATGACAATATGATCTCGGAGCATGTGCTTAGGATGCATAGATATAGGTGTGTATTATTATTGTGGATTTATATTCAAACTATTTCGTTCAAAACATGGAATTAACACTGATTACTTTACACTTGAAGGTACCACACCCCCACAGAACAGCTTGACATAGTTGCATGTGAATGTTACTGTGTTTCGTTCGATGCCTTTTTCCTGTCCCTTCCCTGTCGTTTCTTTTATTCTTCTCGTTAATCCTTTATTTATCCCTTTCCAATTTATGGCCAGCAATCTGTTTTGTATAGATTTTGATCTTACAAAACGACTGACACTCACATCAGGCGACCAAACACTTCTATTGCGACGACCCAGATATAAAAAAAAATCCCATCCTTTCCAACAAAAACTGTACTACTATATAAATACTATACAAAAATACTACTATATAAATTTATACAAACGCATACGAAAATGTTTTGTACAGAAATCCAAAAGAACAAGATGGTGAAGTTCTACCAATGGGCTCATCAGTGGACATGTTGTCAACAGAAAATCCAGACAATGATGATGTTGAGGTATTATTAGTATTAGTTAGAATATAAGTATTATAAAATGATTGTTTCCACACTTAGTGCACAAAGTGTAACTTATCTAGAAACATCTTAAATTCTTGAATATTTTAAAAGTTTCAAAATTATGATGATAAATCTTTTCTGAAATGACCTTGTGTATTGTTCACTTTCTAGTTACTATAGTAAATAGTATTGTGTACGGAGTGTATTAGGAGACGAATTAAAACACCGAAATCATAATTAAGACTGAACGTTTATTCATATTAAACATTGCTTAAATATAATTTGGATAATGGGGTTACACGTGTACATTATAGATGATGAAATAATTAACATGGATTACATGGGTTATGCACCTACACACTACAATTGAATAAAATATTATTAAACTTACTCATTGTATCCCTTAAACCTCGAACATTCCAGGACTCCGCCGAAGCCATCTACGAGAAATACGACCCATTACTCCACGGCCGGACACGCAACAAGAAGGACCAGATATTCAGCACCAAGTTCATGAAGAAGTACCTGCACATCGCGAAGCTGATGAAGCCGAAGCTCACCCAGGAGGCATCAGATGTGATAGCTGATGAGTACGCCAAGTTGAGGAACCAGGATATGATGGAGAGTGATGTGGCTAGGGTAGGTTCGGCTTAAAACTATATATTTGTAATATTGGTAATAAATTCTTGAAGTGATAACTCGTTACGGGACGGTAAACGCCTCGTTACGCAACGCGTTACGGTGCCATTTTGTCTGGCTTCCTCCTCACATTTGGCAGCAGCAGGCAGGCTCCTCTCTCACTCTAATCCACAGAGCTATGAATGAGCCAGTTGTGGTGAAGGTGATAATCATAAACCTTCTGATTGATTTTTCATAACGTAACTTTAAGCATACTAGAAGAGCAGATGATTTGTGTATAAAGTTCTAGCTGCACGCCCCAGCTACGCCCGGGTAGTCTCGTAACTAATTCCCATTTAATTGAAATCGGTTGAGTAATTTACGAGTCCATCGCGGACAAACAACATGACACGTAATGTATACATATTAAGATAATAATGCTCATATTATTTCCAGACGCAACCAGTAACGGCTCGTACACTGGAGACGTTGATCCGTCTAGCCACAGCGCACGCCAAATGCCGTCTCAGCTTCCAGATCACAGAAGGGGATGCACTTTGCGCTATCGAGCTAGTACACTTCGCCTACTTTAAACGGGTACACATTCTAAATATATACTTTATGATGTAACTAGCGTTGCCGCGCGGTATCACCTGCTTACGAACCCACCGCAAAAGCGAGTATTTCTGATATCATTTTTGTGTCTGAAGTTGCCTAGAGAGTGATATATGCTACATTTCCATGTACAATTACAAAAATCATAAGATACAAAAATAATTAATTTATACACACTTTCACATTTATAATAACGGTAAGAATTAGTAAGGATTGCCTATGGCAAACACATAAAAGAAAACTTTAAACGCAACTCTAAAGACTGAAATGATGTATTTTTTAATTAAAGCCTTTATTATTTTAGGTGTTGACAAAAGAGAAGCGTCGCAAACGTCGCGCGTCGTCAGGTGACGAAGCGTCGGATAGCGAGACGCCCTCACAGCCACGACCCAAACGTACCAGGCGGACGGTTAGTATAACATGACCTTTATATTATTGTTTGTGCATGTTTTGTTTGTGCTTTCTAATTGAACCTCGTAGGTAATATGTTTTTTATTAAAGCAGAGACCGTCGCTCATAACCACTTGTAAACTATAAGCTCTCTGTACGCGTAGTATATTCTTAATTTATTTTTGGGGTCCCATTCCCAATAGGTAAAACGATGATCCTTGAATATCAGGAGCCGTGAAGGTTGGAATTTTCGAAGAGGATCTATCTTTGTGACCACTATAACAAGAAATAATAAATCATCGAGATTAAGCGACGGTTGGCACGGTCATAAATTGGAAGGGTGACCTTTTTTTGCAGTTGCTCTTATTTGAACGGAACTATTAGTTTCATAGGTCCTTCATTTGACGTTCAAGGTAATTTAAAGGTCATTTGCCAGTTTATACAATACCATTGACGAAACACATTTGTGCATTTATTATTACAAGTCGCATACTTTTTCGTTTTAGATATTTTCTTTCCCGATTAATACCAGCATATATTCAAAAATACTAAGTGTAAAATATAAATATTAGCAGCAAGATGGCGAAGCAGATCCGTACGAGTTTTCTTCAGACGAAGAGGCGGAGACGGTGCTGCGGCGCGCGCGCACGGCCACCCAACCCGAAGCTGCACCGAAGAAGAAACCCTCGCAAACCACCAGCGTTATTGAGGCCAATAGGTGAATTTTTGTATTGATTTTTTGTTTTGGTCTAATGAAATTGTGGCAATGATATTTATATATTTTATTGCAAGAGAAATTCAAATGAGTACCCATCATAACAAACTAAAAATAGGATTCTGTATTTGGATATTTTGTATATATATGTACTAGCTGCATCCGGCAAACGCTGTTCTGCCTTACTCTTATCATTTAGGGGTATGAAAAATAGATGTTGGTCGATTCTCATAGGATAATCACAAAAATTTCATCAAAATCGGTCAAGCCGTTTCGGAGGAGTATGGCAACGAAAACTGTGACACGAGAATTTTATATATTAGACTTGAAATAATTTTGAATATAAATCCTTTATTAAAACTTTTGTAACGAAATTTATTATTAAACGATACTTGAACCTAAATTAAAAGTTGCCGTCGGACAACGCAAATGGGGCATATAAACTGATCGATATTTTATTTACGGACAATATCCTTCCCCTTCCCCCAAAGAGAAGGGAAAATGATGTCATACTACTAAAGTCTAAAAATAAATAACTTCTTTCCAGATTAACGGAATTCAAGTCAGCGTTACAGCAATTGTTCCGCGAAGAGCGAGCCAACTCGCTAACACTCGACAGAATCACATCATACGTTAACGAGAAGTACTCGCACGCAACATTCGGCTCCGGAGAGATCACAGCGGCTCTGGAACGGATGACACAGGACAACCAGGTCATGATGGCGGACGATATTGTGTTTTTAATTTAATGTTGCCATGTGATTTTAGTGTGGTATTGCCAGTTAACACTATTACAGGTAATAAGATTCAGGATTTGTATATTATTTTGATCATTTTGGATATTTAATAAAAAAATCTAAGTCGAATCTGGGTCACTTGCGCAAACATTCCTACAATGTATGAATGTATGCGCTCATAATTGAAAAAATAAACCAATTGCAAATGACGTCACACTTGTATTTGCGAATTCGTGCGAATGTGAGAATCTCGCATAAGTATCATCATTTGTATAAAAGTCGACTTACTCCTTACTAGCTAGCGAGATCTATTTTCATAGACTCAAAAACAATTTAAAATTTGCACAGACTGGCTCTAAGATCTAAATTGTTATGTATACTGATTAATGAATTAAATCGGTTTTTCACATTTTTAAGATACTTTAGCTCTAAATGTTTGTAATTTAAATGTAAGAATCTGCCTTATAATGTACCTACCTAACTGATAAGTTAATCATAACTGTTTTTATTGTAATTTGTAAGTGATTAATAAATCGGATACAAAAAGAATGCTTTTTATTTTTAACAGTACTGTGCTCAACTATTGATATTAATTATGTTTAAGATACTACTAGTGTAATATTATGTTATCTGTGCTAATACTAAAGTCATACAACCAAATTATTTCGTGCCTTAGAAGTTGCATCTTTCAACAGTTTTGTGAAATAAAAAAAACACCCGAGAAAAACTTCTTCGATCTGAATAAGTTTGAATTAATTTTAGTGGAATTTGTTTAAGTAGATGTTAAAGTGAATCTTATAAATTTGATCTTCCTTTAACGTGCTCTTCATTTGACTAGAATTATATTTCATTATATATTTGAGAACACTTGAGTACCTTTACTATCGGTCTAGTAATGTCTTTCATTATGCGTCTTAAAAGTTCCATCTTAATTTTAAAATTACTAATTGAAGAAGTAAACTAGTATTACCAATAAGATGACTAAAATATCATCGAATTCGCAGGTTGATGCGATAATTGGTGGAAGCACAACTGTAATATTAAAATTATGGAAATGATATGTGGGGGTCGGAAGTTCGTATCCTTTTCCTCACCTTTCCCATTTCATTGCTTTTTTTTCACTTAACCCTTTCTTAATATTGTAAATTGCAATGTTAGTGATTAGTTTAAAAATGAAAGAACTAAGTAAATTAATGTACTTTATTGATTTGTTTTCTTAGAACATATTAATCAGCACTGTCCAATTCTTTGTACATAATACATATTCATAATCATTTACATATAATATGAGATGTTTATTTAATAGGAATTCCTAATATGGATTTGCTGAACATCTACCTCTTAATACTCATGTATGCAAGTTCTTAAAAATAAAATACAATAATTTTTAATGTATGTTATACCTTCATTTCCTTTGTTTTCCTTTACTCTTTCCAGCATTTCCTTTGTTATTTCCAAATTTATTAAACTTGTTAAATTTCCCGCCAAAAACTTTTGTATTTTTATTCCTAGTATCTTGATTCCTTCCTTGAAATTTTCCACCATCTTTGCTGGGAAATCTTTTTTTCCCTTGAAATTTTCCACCATCCTTGTCCGGAAATCTTTTTTTCCCCTGAAAATTCCCACCATCTTTGTTCGGAAATCTATTTTTCCCTTGAAACTTATCAGATTTCCCTTCATTATCTTGTTTGCCTTGGTATTTCTTTTTCAACTTCTTGTCGAGACGCATTTTCTTGAAGCCTCTTGGTTGTTCACTGTCTTCCGATTTTCTTTTCCTTGATGGGTGTTGTGTGAAAAGGTCTGAAATTAAATCATATTTTTCAATGATTATTTTATAGAAAAGTTATATGAATGAATATAGTAATAAAGTACAAAACGCTTTCAAACATTTTATGTGATAATAATTAAAATCAACAATAAAAATATCTACAAATACACATACCTTGTTCAGGTTCCGCTCCAACTTCTTGTCTGTAATAATCTGCATCATCTTCTTGCTCTTCTGTATCCTGAGTTTCAGCTGCTGCTAGCTCCATTAACCTAAAATAATGTGAATTTTATTATTTTGTTGCTATTATCGGAAAAAAATGTAAATAATCGTTTACGCATTGCACAGATCGCCCGCGAAATGCAATATTATTTTGCGACATTTATTTTATTTTATTGCTTTCTCTTCTCGTATTGGCTGTGGCGCCATGTCATATAGCCTTCGTCGATACATGGACTGTTCATCACAATTTTTCATTATAATTTTAACCATTCTCGATATAATGGTATTTATGCAAACAAACCAATTCTTCAGCTGTACAATGTTAGCATACTTATAATAAGTTAAAATAGAATGACTATGCACTGAATCGACTTGATAGAAATACTCAAATACTGTATGCCGATAATAAAAATAATCGTAACAAGCAAGTAACAATCATATTCATCACTCACCTTTGGTTCTCAGTCAGTTCTTTCTTTTTCTGGATTCCTTCTAGAGCCTTCTGCTTCAACTCTTCTTTCTCTTTCTGTTTACGTTTAACATTCTCTTCTTGTTGTGATTTCCGTTTTTCCTTTAACCTCCTAAAATTTGAAAGGCAATTAATTATATTACCTTAAAATATACTTGACCGCCTCCTTGGTGCAGTGGTAAACGCGAGAGCGTAGAACCCAGGGGTCCTGGGTTCGATTCCCGGTGGGGATAGTAAAAAAAAAATGTCTCGGTCTGGCAGGACACAGAAGGCTTATCACCTACTTGTCCATAAAGAAAATCGATCAGTGAAACAGATGTATATCATCTGCCCCATACCCCACTAGGGGACACGGGACTTCACTTTTACCTTAAAATATAAAACAAAAAAAATATAAAACCTAGTCAAAGATATAATCTCATACCTCTTCTCTTCTCTCTTCTTCTTAATCAATGCCTTTTCTTCTTCTGTCTTCTCTACAAGTTCATGGAATAAAACTTCTCCATCCATAAGACCATCTTCAACCTGTAAAATATTTGTTGTTTACTATGCATTATATTATAATATTATACACAAGAAATTATGAACAGAATATTTGAATATGTTAATAATAAATAACAGTATTCGGCTACTACTTTAACAGAATTTTTAATTAACAATTTCTTTCTTCAATTATCTGAAATTTACTGGTTTTAGTAATCTTCTTAATAATTAAATACCTTAATTAATTGCAAAGTCATCCTTGGACCCAGTTCTACCAATCTAATTGCAGACTGTGAGTTCTCAGCAGCACCTCTAGAGGCCAAAGTCTGCGGAAGAGTCACTTGGTTGTTTGCATCATCTTCAAACTCACTCTCTGACAAAAGTGCTGCCCTGAAATATAAGCAGTAGATTGTGATGGATAGAATACACTAAGCTTAACACCAATGCTTCATCTTAATGGAAATATTTCACAAAAAAAAACTTATAAATGTAAATTGAACTAAATGTTCAATCAATGCTTTAACATATCATTATACAATGGAAAAAAAGGGAAACATACTTATCGAAAAACTCTGATATATCCTTGCAACGGTTGAGATTCGGAATTTTTCCCTGCACCATCTATTAAATAAAAGAAAAACATTGTTAGAATATGTTTTCCTGTTTATCTCTGGTATAAGACAGTAATAGCTAAAAAGTGATGTTGGGACAATATAGAATATACACGTTTGTTTAATTTAAAACAATCTGCAAACATTGTATTTCATAAAAAAGCTGTTTTTTGAATCAATGGTCATGTTGCGTCTTTAATAAATAAAGGGTCTTTAAGAAAAGAAATATATAAAATAATAAAAAATTAAACTAAATTTATTGACTTGAAAATTGAAATAATAGTAGAGCCAAAATTTACCTTTTTAATTCCTTTGTTCAATCCAACAGGTATTGCTCTTATCACATAGTGTCTAAAATCTATCAACTTAGTTGCTGGGTTATAATTCATTAGGACACAGCGTCTTATATTTTTTAACTTTACCTGAAATTTTTAAATATGTAGTATGTCAAATATTCATTAATTGGTATAGAGAAATGAAAAATATGGTTTCAGCTGTATTTTCTTTTAAATACAAACATTATACTTCAAATATTAGATAATTTTAAAGAAAGAAAGTTGATATAAGATCAAGACAATGGAAAGAAAAAATTGTTTCATATTTTTTATCCAAAAAAAGCTCAGACAATGTTATTAGGAGCTATTTTCTACAACCTCACACACACATTCTCTAATTATTTCCCTCACTCACAAACATAGTTAGAGGAATGGTACAATTAACTTACATTATATCTCTATTTGTACAGATCCTGTAATTGTGTTATATTGCTTGTGTATAGTATATATATCAATAAACTAAAATAACTTACAGTGGTAATATTTATTGTGGGGAACATATTCTGGAACATTGTAGCCATTAATTTCATGTGCATTCCTTCACCAGAGAAGCTATTGAGAACTATCAATGGAGCGTTTTGGAAGGCTCTTGCATTCACATATTGCTTCCGGAGTGATGAAACCACATCTCTTGATAAACTGTACTATAACATTGTATAGAATATTATTTTTTTTTTACATTCATTAATAGCAATATTTTGCTGTTAATTCCTAATAAAATAACTATATCCAAAGAATTTATACATGTCAAGTAATTAATTTTAAAGTATTACATAAAAATTATTTAGTTATTTGAAGTGAATTAATGAAATGTAATGGAAAGGTATTACTATTCAATTTAAATATACAAGTATTCATTTAATAAGAAGAATTTAAATTTTTCCGATTAAAAAAGGTGTGTTAAAAGAAGGAATATTCTTACATTATGTATTCGGAAAGTAAGTGTTGGTCCACGGGGTAATCGCGCCAATCTCATGTATGAACCCAGCTCTGTTTCTGTGAATACCATCATATGCGATACATGTAGATACCCGGATACTGACAAGAAATCCTTAATAGTGTTTTTCTTTCGTTCCTTAAAGGCAATACATCACGTTATATACTTTATACGCGAACTATCTTAAAAATAACTTAAATATTGAAGCAAGTAAACCCAAACCTTTACGTACTTTTAATTGTGATGCAGTGAATGGTTCCATTATTTTTCTGAAGTCTTTCGTAAGATCCATAAGATCTTTTGAACATTGTCCCCTGTGGATAACGAAGGAATGAGGAGCTTTTACTACATGTTCTGGTTCCAACGCTTGCTTAGTCGCTGTATTCTTCTTAACACATTTCCCTTTACGTTTACCCATGATGAAAGAATTTTATTTTAATTCCGAAACAGTGATCTCAGAACGTAAACAAAACGTGCGTATTTGAGGTTAGAATTGTCAAAATCATATTGACGCATGCCACTTGACAGCGACGTTGGCTTGATGTTTTTTTTCATTCTAGACTGTTAAAATATGGAAGCATTTTAAGTATGTAGGTTGGTACACAAGGTATTCAGGTTACGTTTTTTTTATATTTTATCCTTTTTACGTAGGCATTTACTTTATAGCCTAAGCTCAAGAGAACTTGCCTGAGTACATAGGCACCAACATCAGTGCTATGTAGAGACTGTGCTATTTAGAATAAGAATAAAGACTCCCACCGCACCACTCTCCGCTTCTATGTCCACTTCATGTCGGTAACGTTCGATTTTTGTCTTTAATTATAATAATATTATATAAATTACTACCACACTTAATTTCATCTGTTTTTTTTTTTGTTGTATAAAAATTAGCTATGCCATACGATTATTAACCCGTATCAGGAAAAAGGAATATCGCTTCGATTTTGCAAGAAAATTAAATAAATATTACGTCTCTTTAAAAACAAAATTTCAGCTTTGGCTATGTACGTGATTGTTATAAGCTGTACGTATTAGAGACGGAACCGGAGCGAACCGCTAGTTCATATAATAAAATTTATGTATGTATACAAGATAACGTGTTAGGCAACTTATGAACTGACTTTTATAATTTATTAATCACAAACGAATATAGCCATGTCTCAAAAAATTACAGTTTTCTACTGGAATGTGGATTTTCTTCCTAAAACTACCTGCAATAATTTCGAAATTTTTAATCTTATCTTGAACGGGTCCGTTTTACGTACATATAAATATAATTATTTTTAGTTTAGGTAGTTTCTTGAAGCGACCCACTAGAAAACATCCATAAAGTCGCACGAGCTGAGACGTTAAACTGATCCAGAAGTTATTATTAGAGCGCGTTCAAATAATCGAACAAACTCTTCAGCTTAATATTATTCATATAGATTTATGTACCTTAGGAATTAAGGGTTATTGACAAATAAAAATACTACAAAACAAATCAAAACAGCTTTATTTCCTGCTGGTTCTTGAAATATCCCATACTTGCATATGAAACTAATCTAATTTACACAAGTCTCTTGCCCTATTGTTTGTTCACATGTCATTTCCAAAACCTTAATGTTCCAACTAAACTGCTACATAAAATTGTCATTACGATTATTGCTGTGTACTTACATCACAATAAGGACTACGAATGAAAAACAAAAGTGAATCTCCGAAGGCTTTCGAAAAAATCTATATTAAGCTCACTTTAATGAATAGAATTTCTTCAATAATTATTAGAATATAAACCTATTATAGTGCAATAAAACTTAATACTACGACTTTAGATAGACAGGAATTTGGTAACAAATGTGCAGGTTTAAACTAAACGTTGATTAAATTATGCACCAATGAAAATAAAGAAATTTTTTTATTGGTTATCAACTATTAAATGAATCGCGTTTATAATTTTCAAATACATGAAGTTACAGTCGTTGAATGCAATATCGAGATAAAGCTGAGCAGTAGTATCTTTAATAATAAAGAAATAAAAAATTTCATCTCAAAATGTACATTTCAATGCGTTTGTTTAAAAGGGCTGCATTGTGCAAAATGAAAACTTCACAAATAACGTTAGATATTAAGATTAAGAGCAGCGATGTTAAATATTATTATGATAAATGAGCCCATAAAATATATTACCAACTGCTCTCAAAATAAAAACATAAAGAACCTCATTTACGTGTTTTAATAAAAAGATATAATAGAAGAAATTGTTACAAAATAAATCGATAAATGAAAAATAATTAGCAACCGTCAATGTCGAGGAACTAGTCACTATACATTGAGCACCTACCACAGGTTGAATCCCCTTAGCGATTTTTTGGGCTTTCTCGTTAACTTCACGTTCGCCTAACTAATAATACAGTATGATACAATGCATGAGGTGATATATCCACGTGTAAACCATAAACAATGGAGCAATATTATAATTAAAACCTTGTGGTAGGTTCACAATATAGAAGAAATGTTGTGGATCCAAGAATATAAAAAGCCCCTATTTACCCTATCAATTTAACTATTATCTATAGACCATCCTATTCTATCATTAGTTAAATACCATATTAATTTTAATAGAATAACCACAAAACCGTAGATTGCACATCCGATGCCAATGTATCCATCGACTAAGATTGACTAATTCTCTTTAATGGCAGTCAGACATGCTTAAAAACTTTAGTATTATTTGAAACGAAGACTTGAGATTTTATAGTATTTAACTTAAATTAGTACCTAGTATTACTGACTTTCAAAATAGTACTAAAGTTTTTCAAGTCAAAAGTCGTACTAAATTTGTCGTTTAATTTGAAATTTATATCATTTGGATAACGTGTTACATTAAAGGCCTGCTCCAATATAAAAAAAACAAAAACAATATTAGATTCTCGTTCGGTGTATGGCCAAAAATGTTGCCATATGAATAAATACTTAATGTACGACATGTTAATTATTTAAAACATCGAAATAACTACACGTAATGATTACTTAATCCCGCTTTGGGATATTCATGAGAATGAAGTGATACTTAAAGTGTAAACCTATAACCATATTAGTACACAATTTTGAAAGTGACATAAAAAGCTAAGAACACGCAAGTTTTAGTGAAAATTGTGACATCTACGATACACACGTAATATCTAGACGCAATAAATATACGAAACGTATTCCACCAGACTGTTATACGTTAGTTGAATGTTTATGTAGTTAATAAAATGTTAATGTGGCATTTGAATTTTCGATGTTTCCACCACAAAATTAATTAAATGAAATACTAAAATAGGACTATTTTTGAGCAGGCTGCACATTTCAATTATGAATTACAGTAATGTGGATCATTAATGTATTCGTTGTTTCACGCAGTTTTGCTGAACTTTTGAGGTTTTCATACATGAAATGTAACGGCAACAATACCATAAAGTTTTGTCACATACTTCACACCACACTTGTTAATTCATAAATGTGTACCCTGATACAAATTTAGCCAAAATAAAATCATCACCAACGGTACAATAACAATAAATAATCGAAATGAAATGATAAAGATAAATTTGTAACAAAAGCAGTGTTGTTGGATTTAAACAATCAATGATATTAAACATATCTATCAATATTGACAGATGTTGTATTTTCTCTATATGTGCTTTAAATGTAGCCATGGAAAAATCGTAAGAGATAGTAAGCGTTTTATTAGCGTAACTATGGAGGTTAACACAAATAATCGATTTTCATAAAAAATTATGATTATTTGCTCAAACATTAATTGAAGTTAAACAAAAGCTTCAAAATGCAATTGAACCTTGATTAAGTGCCGAAATAGGGCACAGATTAAGACTCATTGTCTTGCTGTTAACCTTAAACTTTGGTGACACATATGGGGTTGCCAAGTTCAAAAATATTTGAACACCATTATTATTATCTGTGGTCTCCAAAGTGCAGGATATGATACTAAGATGACGGTTGTATCACAAATGCGAGTGGTCGTTTTGCCGCTTAATGCTGATCCATCTGAAATGCAATAAAGACACACTGTCTTCAACAATTTCCATGTCAAAACAGATTAAAAAAATTGTCCAAATAAATATATATTGCCATATTGCCACTATAAATTAATTACCATCGCTGGTTCTCATAATCAGAGATAATTAATATCCTATCCTACTAATATTACAAATGCGAAAGTTTGTAAAGATGAGTGTTTGTTACTCTTTCACGCAAAAACTACTAAATAGCTGGATAACTGGAATAACATATAGGCAACTTTTTATCCCAATATTCTTATGGGATACGGACTTACGTGGGTGAAACCGCAGCTAGTATAATATAATAATACGAAATATAATATGCAATGCTGGAGACATATATATGCTTCAATTAGCAGACTGAATACATAGCAATAATCTTTTTTTATTGTGCTAGGTCTGCAGCTTGCCGGTTGAATGTGAAGGTTTCATAAAATATTTGTGACATTCCTTGGCTGCAAAGATGGGATAAAATAATCTAAATCTAAGATATATATACAGATACACAATACATCCAGTGCAGTAATTAGGTTTCCACATGTAGTGAGAGTTGGATGTCATATGTTATGACTGAATAAAACTTTACACTCACTTGTTCCTGTCCATTTGTCTCCTGGGACTTCATGACGTCTGGCAGATCTGGAGGGGAGGAGTATGGGGTTAGATCCAGGGCTTCAAATTCACCATTTTCTTTCCTGGAATAAAATGGTGATTCTAATGAATGCAATTCTACTTGTTGCAAAGACAATTTACTTGTTCACTATCTATCTATCCTGCTAGTTTGTAATCTGTAGAAAAATTGTGTTTTTTTTCCTTCTTTATATCATAAACTTATCATTCTTACTTGGCTAAGCTTTGCTGTAAGTGTGTTGTAACTATTAGTATAGTTTGGAATATAAAAGTTAAAGTGAATATAACTGTTACAGTACATAATTGATTATGAAAAAACTAATTTTAGATATTCACCTTAAGGCAAGTATCACTACAAAATCATTAGCTTCAATTTATGTGTACACTTACCTCCGGTTTTTATGCATTAACAACTTGTCAATTTGTAAAAACAGTACTAGCAAGGTTTTTTTATTTTCTATGGTGATCATGGCTGTCATTTTAATATGATGTGTTAACCAGTCTGTTAAAATGCCACTCATGACTCATAACCAAACATAAATAAAGCACTTATTTTGTATGGTTGTTCAAATTTTGTTTAATTTCAATGAATAAGAAGAAAGTTGATACTATGACAAAAAATGAAAAATATATCTATATGTAATCATAAATTACATGAATGATTATATATGATATATACCTGTCTTTTTTTCTTAGGATAGAAGAAATTAATTATTATCAATGTATATGGTCTAGATTAGACTTATCTTATCAACACAAATTTACTGGACATTGACCATATTATTCAACAATTAGTGAATAATAAAAATAATGTTTTAATTCCTTCAATTTAAATTAAGCATTATTCCAAATCAAATTAAAATATAGGTGAAATATCATTCAAAAAACTTATTGCCTCTTGATAAAAAATATATCAAATATAACATTTAAAAATTATAACCTACCAACAGATCTTTATTAAATTACCATAAACAACAGAACATGAAATCATACTCATCATATGTTTCAATTCCTGACTGTAAACAATTAAAATTTACCTATACATTATTTAGGTTTTTATAACTGTAATAAAAAATTATGAACCTTAGAGCAAGTCCAATAGGAGCAGGGCATTGTGCTTTGGCTGTCACAGAGGTCAAACCATATTCAGCTAAGGTCTTTTCATCCTCCATCAACTGGCTGTCCTTATTGAATAACATTTGACTGGGCGGTGCCACTTTCAGAATACCTAGAAAAACAATAAATTTCTGAATCTGTACAAATATTATAGAGCTAAAATAAGTGTTGACACAAATGTATAGCAGTATATGGCAAAAACATTAGTCATAACATAATATTTTATGAGTTGGGCTTAATAAAATGCAACTATGTGCTTCAATACATTATCTTTGGAATTATGAGCAAATTAAAAACATTTCTCTGTGATGCATGACGAAAAAAACACCGTGTAATACGCGATTTAAGCGTCAGACAATGTCTTGCTACTAAAAATAGATTTATTCTATAGTATTACAATACCTACGCACCTTCAATCATTTTTTTCAGTTCTAGTACAGTCGTAGTATCCTTTGCATCTGTGAAGATGGTTAACTTTTTTCGCCTAATCATTAAAAAGACATCCTGAAAACAAAAACCGTTTTGAGGTTACATATAGGGAATCGTCTATATAACACCCACACAAAGATTTCAAACAATAAATCATGTTTTTGAGTATTTACGAATATTTAATAAGACTCTCACCATGTTTAAATTATAATTAAAAACTATAAACTAGTTATTTTTATAAAAAAACGCTTTTAGGCGTACAAGCAAAATTAAATATCGGATGACAACTAAATAAATACAGATGATAAATATTTTTGTCGATGACTAGCCGAATCAGTTTAAAAATTATGCAAAGTATAAGGCGTAATTTTTATTACGAAAGCTATTGTTTTTTTATTACTTTATTTAAAAAGCCTTTGAAAAGTAAACTTAGCATGACAAAAATATTTTTACCTGTAAGTGCTTGTAGTGGTATAGCTACCTACACAATCCAGACGCAATAACTAAAAAGTTAATGAACTGAAGCTAAAATGTCACTTGGCGTCCAAAATATATCTCGCGAGCTCGCACTATGAAGTTCATGAAGTTTTCAAGTGTTTAAGCCATAAATCTGCAAAAACAAGTCAAATAAATATAAAAAAATATTAGCCATATTTCTCTAATATACTTGTGTGTTTATAGTAACAGAAGTTTATAATTATTGCTAAACAATGACTTTATTTTGACTGACATTTGAGCATCTCAATTTGTATATATTTACTTTTTCTATCCAATAGAAGCAATATCCACATAATTCTTTTAAACATGAATACAATGAATTATCCATTTATATCCACATATATAAACTATAAATTTTTATAAAGTTTCTCGTGATCTGTACAAGAGTACAACCAAATTATGTTTATTTATGTGCTGATTTTTATTTTCATAACTTAGTCATTTTACACAATGAACACCCAAATTTGTGTTAACTGCCACAACAAAAACGCCATAAACCAAACAGATAATCGCCTGGTCACTGAAAGATGTGGCCATGTAAAATGCATGAATTGCCTGCTGCAAGAAAAATCTGGATGCAATGCTTGCTCCGATAGCAATGGTGTTCAAAAAGAGAATACCAGTGTGGATAACAACACATCCCAAGAAGAATTAAAGGCACAATTGCCATTGGAGGTGGAGCTGACAGAATTGGAGGAAACTAAGAAAATTAAACCAGAAACAACACACATAAAAGTTGAAACAGGTGAGCAAGCATTTATATGCATATATATAATAAACTTAAATAATCTCCATATCAAACATGATGTAGTTACAGAATCTGGAAATAATGTGATTGATAGTAAGTTAATTATACTGTGTGATTTTTGTATGTGGACACACACACTCACACTGGGGAAGTACCACAATCGTATTCTGAAACATAGCATTCTGCTGTGTTTCAGAATAGGATTGATTCTATGCCATGTTGTTATATCATTTTCATAAAATTCCAATGTCAAATTAATAATTCTAAGTAAAGAAATGGCTATTATTATATGAAAGTTATAGAATATTATGGCTTAACTATTTTTTACAATAACTAGCTGACCCGGCAAACCCTGTGCTGCCCTACTTTTATCATTTAGGGTTATGAAAAATAGATGTTGGCCAATTCCCAGACATACCCTCTATGCACACTAAATTTTATACAAATAGTTCCAAATGTTTCGGAGAAGTATTAGAGAACCAACATTTTGTCATGAGAAAGTTATATATATACATACATAGAGAATAATAAGCCCAAGGCTGCTTCTCTATACTCATGGACAGGCTGTGGCTGGTGTCCCACGACACATTAAAACTCTAAAAAGTTGCAAGTTGGATCTGTAACCAAACTACTGGATATTGTACCCTCTGTAGTGGTAATGGAGTATAATGTGGATAATAATAATAAATTATTGTTTATTTAGGAGTAACAAGCACCCAATAGAATACAATCTACACATAAAAATGTTGACTGAATAAGATTTGTTACATTTAAAATCATTAAAAATTTGTTATACAATTGAATCAATATAATTTGTTTTTTTTAAGTACATACACTATGTAAAAGTATGAATGACATACTCTTGATTGCAAAACCTTCTTGAAAATGTTATTAACTTGATGTATAGAATATCAATACATTTTAATATTCTAAACTTTTTTAGATGCAAATGGAGTCAGGTCCTACATTTGTACATTGTGCAAGAAGAAATTTCAATCCCGCACGCATGTATCCTACCATGCATATTGCAATGGACAACGGAAGCCCTTCCAGTGCTCAGATTGTAAACAGGTATGATGATTTTGTGTCAATATTATATATTCTTAGTATTTTCTTGTGTTTGGTTTCACGCGAGTATTATACATTTAGAAATTAAAAACTTTTCAACGGATTTTAAACGCGATTTATTCATTATATTATTAACCCGACGTTTCGAACACTTTACAGCGAGCGTGGTCACGGAGAGTCTCCCCGTGACCAATATATTATATATAATAAATTATATATTCTTGCCAAACAACCTGCCACAGAAGTTATCTTGCACATCACATCTATAATTATAACTAACACACATATTGCATCCACTTTCCTCTGGACATGACCAGTAGGAATATCGGCATAAAAAGTTGCCTATAAGTTTTTCCAGTTGTCCAGCTGTCTACATACCAAATTTCATTGCAATCGGTTCAGTAGTTTTTGCGTGAAAGAGCAACAAACACATACACACACATCCTTACAAACTTTCGCATTTATAATATTAGTAGGATAGTAGGATATCGAGAGATTGTAAAACACGTTTTTTTTTTGTTTTTTAATTACATTTATCTTGACTTAATCAAACACATTTGTACATACTGCACACTGTATACGGGTGGCACACCTAAATGAGCCTTTTATGTTCTTTCATCAGAGTTTCGCCACGCAATCCCACTACAAGTACCACATGCGGGTGCACCGCAACGAGAGGACGCACTCGTGCGACGTTTGTAACATGAGCTTCATACAGATGTCCAAACTGAAGAGGCACAAGTTGAAACATACGAGTACGTTGTGCTGTTGTATATTTCGTTACCTTTTTATCTGTTGTGTTTGTATCGTAATTTATTGCCTTGCGTATTTCTATTTCACCCACGGGTTTAGTTAGAAATTTTATTTCGGGGGGGGGGTTTCGGATGGGTTTAATTACATACAACAATCTCGCACCCAGTGAAGGGGGCTCCAGGGCCAAAACAGCCTGATAGCCTAGCGAGCGTTTTTTTATGCTGGCTTGATTACAGTGGGAGGAGGGGGGGAGGGGGTGTATTGACCGTCTTTTACTCATACTGGAATAACTCTGTTTAAAAATGTTTATTAAACTGGAACGCTTCAAGTTTGCCTAAATTATTTACAACAAATTACTACACAATAACAAATTAACACATATCTTTAATTAATTTTAATACAAATCATTCCAGAAGAGAAAATGTTTTCCTGTACTCAATGCAATAAATCATTCAACAACTCCACCGCCCTCCGGAAGCACACATTGACGCACACCGAGGTGCGGCCGTACGCTTGCGAGGAGTGCGGCCAGAAGTTTCGTGACAGCTCCAATTATAGGAAACACATGGACAAACATAAAGGTGTGATCATTTTATAAATTGTATCTAATGTAATGAATAAATCGTCATAAACTTTTGATTTCATCTGTCTATATTGTTACAATTACAGAATTATTGCTTTTATTTTATTCTTGATTTTTTACGCGACAGTTATATATTTACCAACTTTCTTTCGGTTTCGCCGGTGGTACATCTATAGTCTATATTACCTAGGGACCACGTCCGTCGTACATATTCATCAATTCAATAAACTCTTCAACATTATATTATTTGTATAGATTTCAACGTAACATATCCAGAATCCATCAATATGCATCCACCAATATAAATCCTTAATTGATATAAATGGTAAATAAGTATATAAGTTTAATTAAATTACCCAGAGTCACGGTGGTCGTGCAGTGTATGCGGGCACATCAGTGAAACACGTCCCGACGCTGAGACGCACCTGCTAACACACAACGCTACCGCTAACAACGGCACCGTTGCCACTGCCGGTGCAGCGTCTGGTACTGGTACGGGTACGGGTACCGAAACAGATGTCGTAATGGGAGGCGACGCGGGTACCGTTGCGGTTGTCAATAACGGTGCGAGTAACGGAACCGGTGCGGGTACCGGTACGGTTATGGTTGCGGGCACCGGTGTGAGTTTGGGCGTTGTTGTGGCGGTGCCTCTCCGCCGCCAGCATCAGTGTCCCCGCTGCCCGCAAGCTTTTCACTCGAGGAAGGATATGAGGAGACACGCCGCCGTGCACACAGGTCAGTCAATATGAGGATTTTAAAACAAATTAATATCTAAAGTCATCAAATATTCATTATGAATGAATGAATATAAAAATTGTTTAATAAATAAAATAATTCATGGGCTGTCATACCGCTTATATTAAAGGATGGACACTAGAAAGCAATAAAATGTATAAATTTGACTCTCTCTAATTTGAAACTCTTTCTATTTTTATGATGATCACCACTATAACACAATAGAATATATGTAGTTCATAAAATGTTTGTCATTCCAAACTATATTTCATCCCTATCTGTTTTTAGTTACGGCTTGAACTCACCATGCGGAAATTAACCTTCATTCTTATTTAAATATCAAACTTATTTTTTAGATACCAAACCGTACCGCTGTAAATTATGCGACCGCCGTTTTAGACGAAAAGACAACCTAGAGAGGCACATTCGTAACACGCACCCAAAGTACGTGCCCGCCACGGCCGTGGATTGCGACGAGACCGCGCTCAAAAAGATGGCCAACGGCGACGCGGACCTACAACCGGACATCTCGCGCGAAGCTTACGAGAAAAATGAGAAAACTAAACTGGAAATTCTCAACCCCCTCCCGCCGTTACCGCAGGACGTCATCCAAAAACACATCAGCGTAACCACAGATAAGAACAATGACGTCACGTCAAACGTCATAGACAAGTTGTCTATACTAGAAGCGAACAACGCGCGGCAAAGTGTCATCGTCGAGAAACGGAACGCGGACGTCGAGAAGAAAGTGCCAAGCCCGGAGAATGAGTATGTTCATAAAATTAGGAAAGCCACGATACCGCTCCCGCCGATTGACCAGGAGAAATTTCAGAACGTAAAGCGAGGGTTCTTGCCGGACAGTATCACTATGGCGCCAATAAAGAACGTCGAGATTTACAAGAAAATATTGTATGAGAAAATCGATAAGGAGCCAAATGAAGTCATACAGAATCCGAAGATGCACTGGAGGCGAAAGATGGAGCAGGATATCAATTGGTAAGTGTTTTAGCATATATAAGTATATAAGTCTTCTACTCTTTCGGTTTCATGTGCCTAAGGGATACCCCACGAAAAAATTTCTCATTTATGAAACATTTCAATGCTATAAAGCTGAAAATTACGTAACGGATTCCAAATTATGCAACTATATATACTCTTTTGTTCATTCTGAGAATAAGGAAATATAAATATTCAGTTAATTTATATATAAACATTTATAATGTAATTGTCATAATTTAATATTTACAGATTGTAAAGTTAAGGCTGCTAAGAAACGGACTGCTGTGCATCTTACAAACTCATTTTATATTTGACCACCTTAATTAATTACTTAATTCTGATTGTAAACTTATCATTGTTTTTTTTTTAATTATAATATTCTATATAATATACATTATGAGAAAGACAAAATAGTTATAAGCTTATGAATTTTTTTATAGGACTCTTTAATTTAATGTATATGTTGAAGCAATACAAACGTAAGTTTTTAGGATATGTGTATTAATGAATGTTACTAAAACTAATAGACTAATTTTCCAAAATAAATTGTGGAATAAAATAATGAAACATAAATGAATGTATACGCATATACATAAAAATATCTTTAGTGTGATGCTTGTCTAGTTTTGTTTAAATAATTTTATGAATGTACATGAGGTCTTTATAGTGTATTGAAACAAAAAGGAATGGTGATGATGATGATGATGAAATAATTATTTTATAGGTGCCATTTTAATTCAATAAAATTATAATTTACAAAGTCATGTTATAAAGTTAGTAAGTTATGTTAAATTATAATTTACTAAGTTAGTATTGCGTCAACGAAAACTTGTTAAAAATTAATAAAAAACATACATATATTGGCAATTTTGTTCGTTATCAAACTGTTATGTACATATATTATGTTTAAAAGGATTTTTTTTTTGTTGAAAGTAAAAACAAAAAAAGGGCATCATTCTAATTAAAAATAGAATATTTCCCTAACTAATGGCCCTTAATTAGTTTTAAGTTTCAGTATATTATGTTTAAAAGGATTTTTTTTTTTTGTTGAAAGTAAAAACAAAAAAAAGGCATTATTCTAATTAAAAATAGAATATTTCCCTAACTAATGGCCCTTAATAATTAGTTTTAAGTTTCAGTATGCTATGTCGATCTCATGTTATATAATACGCCAGTAGTTTGCTCTGAAGGAGTGGTTGGTGCCTATGTGGTATTGTAAGACTGGATTCGGTGTGCAAGTGTAGAGAATGTTATGCTAAATTATACGTGATGATTTTAAAAACATCGAAAATTTTTTAAAATTTATTACATAGATGATTTTTCAAAGATGTTCGATTATTATTAATTTCGGTCTGGATGAAATGTTTCATTTGACTCTACAAAATTTATATGTTTATAAGGTAAAAAATTACAGGAGAAATAAGTGAATCCATTTTAAAAATATTTAGCTAGATATTCTCTATGGATAAAGTTATGTAAAGACAGTTTTTATATGGTTTTGTATGAGACGTTTGATGGATCAAGTCAACAATTTTATATATTATATTGTTTAGTTTGTATGTGCGTCAAAGACGCTTTGTAGGAGTAAGTTATGTGTTTCATATCATTGGCTAATTGATATACATAGACAACTTTGTGATTAGTCAATGGAATTTTGATGTCGCCATATAAATGCATACATTTTACATAGTATGGTCATTTTAATGTAAAGGTAGGAGTTAGGATAATGTTTCAGGGAATATATTATTATATTGATAATTTTCCTTACGGTGCATTATAGACCACTGTATATATTGGTGGACTGCTATATCCTGGATAATCAAGTCCTCGGTGTCAAAAATTTGGATACTCCACATTTAAATAGAGACATCACTATTTACTAGATAAGTAAAACTTATCTTGAATTGTTTTGCAATGTGCAGCGAGTAATCACGCTTGAATTTTCCCGCATAGATAGATTAAAGTTAAACTGTCAATTTTTGTCTGTGGATTGTCTGCCCTTATGGTACCTTTCTGTACTATGCCTTCGTCTGTTGTCTATGTATACGTAACGAGTGAGATTAAAAAAAAATCAGCCAAATTATTTGATCTCTTCGGCAAATTTGGATATGAATTGTTATAGGTATATTGCAATTTTTACCAATTGAATGTTACCATGTATTGGCATGTAAGAGTCCAAGTTACATATAATGGCTTATTTAACGAAATAGTCACAATATTATTTATAGATTATCAATTAAATTTGAATGAAATACGTCCGTTGTCCTACGAGGTGATTCAAATAAGTGTATTTAGTTTTTTATATACTTATCTCGGCAAATGTTAATAAAAAAATTCTCAAATGCATTATTTTTTTAGGTTGTTAACTCAAAAAGCCAACAATCGCATGGTGATGAATGCGATTGGTTAATAAGCTTTTCCCAAGAATATTTGGTCAGAAATTCCAGCGACACGTCACTTATTTTTCGTCGCCTCGTAAGACTCGATTGTAGCATGACTAACACCATGCATGACTGAAGATCGTGATCTCTAACGCGTTTTGATCTCAAGGTTAATTTAAGTACAGTTTCAAAATTGATTGCCGATTATCGGAAAAAGACTAAACGCTCACGTGACGAAATCATTGGTTGGATATATTAAAATGAAATATATTTTTGATTTGTATAAAGTAAAAAACTTGAATTTGATATGAAATTTAACTATTTAATTTTTATTTTTGTATAAATTATATCCCAGTGAGCTAATGTATAACATACCTGTTCACTTTATTGATGTAGTTGTAACTCTTGTTTTTAAACGAAGTTTTATAGCTGTGTGTGTCCAGTGTACGCGTTATATGTGTTAACGCACACAAAAGCAATATGTTACTATTGTACTATATTTCATTGGTCGTTCTCACGAACCTATGCAATTGTAATGAAGTCAAGTTGTAATGAAGACAAATATAGAAACATGTTTTAAGTTAGTTTGGTATTTTATTTGAAGTGTCTTAACCAATTATAACAATTAACCTTCCTGATTTATGATACAACTTTTCTCTGTATTCCATGTAATGTGAAAGTTGTGTGAGCTAAGCCAGTAATCATTCTGTTTGTTTATTTGATAATATACTATAGTTTTTATTTAGGAAGGAAATAGCCATCACTCCAAACTATACAAATATTTATATATTCATTTTTTGATCTGAAGGGACTTTATTCTGAATATATGTACAAATATATGTAAAAATTAAAAATGTTATCTATACCACGTAGTGTATTTTATTTAAAATATATTTCAAAGTATCAGCCGGCATAACAATATTGGCCAGTGGCCAAATTTTATTGCTACAATAGTAAAATACAGGGCCGAAGCGTTTTTTTTATGAATTATATTTATATTCTGTGTTTTAATACACACTTCTAGAAAACTGTTATTAAGTATACGTGAAAGCTTTCCAGGACGAGACTTGGTAGCAAATATTTTTAATAAGGTGATTAGTTTATTATACATAAGACAAAGGTGATTTATATACTATTGAGGATTATTTTTTTATTATATAATTCACAAAAGCACCGTGCTGTATGCAAGGGGTACCAGATCCACCCAGTACTTTAGAACTCAAATTCGTTTTCATGTGTTAACTGGCTTTATAACTTACTTTTAGTACATATATCAACGAGAACTTATGTGCTTAGCCTAGTAGTAAACGTTTTTGTTTACTTTTATTTTACTTGCTGCAGTCTGTCATACTCAAAGGTACAGTCAAAATAAAGCTGGCTATATATGATAACGATACGGACTAGTCCATACCTGTAAAACTATTTATCACTATCGGTAGTCAGACGCACGCGTTTCGTCAAGGTGTAGTGTATCATTTCAGTGTCAATGCTAAGAATACGCTATAGTTTTCAACTGAAAACTATATAAAGGTCTTTAGTCTTATCATTTTCAATAAGAAGAGAACATGGAAGACAGTTTTGTCAATGAAGTTTTGGACTTGCATAAAAGAGGAGATTGGAAGACTATAACGCGAAAGTATCATGATTATCCAGAGAAAAATAAGTTGTTATGGGTGTATCCAAGTGAAGAAAACTTTGAATTTATTAAATGTAAATTGTTAGAACTTAATTGTAGCAAAATATTGAGCGTTGGCTGTGGAAGTGGCCTGTTGGAGTGGATGATTGATCGTGCTACGGGTAAGGTTTAAACTCTTTATCGTTACGTATATTATTATGTTACCTGTGCCGTTAAGAATTGTGATGTTCTATGATCTCGAATTTGAAAATGTTTTCAGATCACTTTTGATGGGCATTATTTATTAGTTTTTAGAATAACAAAATTAAACAAAGATAAAGTTCAGTATTATTTGAATTTTCAGGCATCTCAGTTTCTGGAATTGAAGTAGATGGTACATGGTGGAAATGTAGATACGCCCCGCCCACATTTATCGATCTCCTTATCACATCTCCTGTGTTAGAGAAAGACACCAATACAATTGAGGCTTTGAAAAATTGTTATAACACTGCCTTACTATTCTGCTATTTTAATGATGGATATGCGTTTAGCAATTACTTGGAACATTTTTCTGGTAACGTTCTGATTATAATTGGCCCTGATAAGGATGGAGTACATACAAATCCGAAACCATTTGAAGATATAAATGACGAATGGAAATTATATGCAGCACAGGAGGTTCGTGATAGTAAAGATTTCATCGCTATATATTGTAAAAATAAAATATAAAAATGTCGAATATAGATGTCTTATTTTTAAAAAACTATTCTCCGTTTAATCGACCAAGGGTTCAGAAATATTGAATACATCCCCGAAAAATCTAAGAATTGTGAAATAATAGAAACACCATATAACAAAACAGCAGTCTTTTATTGTTTAACTTATTTTAAAATACTTTTAAGTCTACAACAGAGTTAACTCAATATACTTTTTGATTTACTATATTTATACAATTGCACATCTATATACACTTATAAACAAGTCAATTTTTCATTAATTCTATATTCTTTACATTTATTTTATTAGTCGGTCTCACCGACGTGTTCATCATCGGATCTTTCTTTCCTTGGATATAATTGTGAAAATCACTATTAACCTCATTAGACGTCATATCTAAATTTTCCTTTTGGGTAATTATAGGCACTTCTGCTACCATTCTATTCATTTCATTTACTGTTTCTGAACTGTTGTTCATTTGAATATCATTCTCTAAGAAGTGGAAATCATTTTGCATCAAGTAAAGAGATTCTAAGGGGAAATTCATGTCGAAACGCGGTAACAACTTGTTGTCATCTGAATTATCGTCGATTTCTATGACGTCATTCTGGTGGTCGGGTAATTCGGGCATGGTTACTGCAGACAAATCCATATGCGCTGGATATTGTTCCGGAATTATATTATCTATTAAGTACTGATCTATTATAGGCGGATTGGCAGTCGAGTTATTTAGAGGCATCGTGTAAAATGCATCGGATTTTACTTCGTTCTTAATTTCGCTCATGTTTTTATGGATGTCTTCTAACGGTGGCGATGCTTTATATTCTCTACTCAGAGCTTGGTTGTTTAATAAGTTAGCATTGCACATCCTTTCCAGACTTGGCGACTGAGTGTTTTGTTTAATGGTCGCTTCTAATTTGATGTAACTAGGGTCATTTGTTTGAATTTTCTGTGGCGGTGGCAGCATTGTCATGGAGCTGACATTCATCTGTTGATTAAATGAGAATATCTGTGGGTCGTCCGCCATTTCGGAATCAACAGGAGTCGTAGCCGAATCACCGAGCATATTTTCTTGGGCGTACGTCATTATCGTATTTGGAGATTCGCTTAAAACGGGTTCTGGGGGTAGCTGCATGAATTGTGTCGTTATTAAATTGTTGAATGTCACAGGACCACCTAAGCCATATCTCTCGTTGTCTTCCAACTGTTTGAAAGCCATTTTTTGTTGGGAATGGAACATATTGACTTGATCTGGTCCCTTTAGAATAAGATTACTCTTGACCGATATCTTCGCTTTTTTCCTGGGAACACCATCGTTGTCATTTGTGATATTTATTGGTGAATGACTAGATGAGGGTACTGGCAGAATTTGGGTAGGTGTTATGATGGGTCCCGTAATCTTTGGCATCGAAAGCGATATTTTATCAACCGGTTTCAAAGTGATATTATTTCGCATAGATATCGGTGCGGGAGGAAGTCTTATCGGGAAGTTGGCCATGATGTTATTGCTTATGCTGTTGACGATTGGCGAGTGACTTGTCGCGAGCGAGTCTACGTGCGCCGTTTGAAGAAGCGTTTGTTCCATTGACACCGAAGTATTGAGATAATGTAAGTTCGACTGTGTCGTGTCATATGTCATTTGCAATGAATGTTGTGGATTAAACTGGTGTCGATCTAGCATAGTATCATTCGAGCTCTCTGATATGAGACAATCCGAGTTATTGTCGTCTTTGCTGAGATCTGTGACCATATCCTGGCTGTTGAAATTCGACTGATCCGAATTTGATGACGTTGTGCAATAGTTTTTTGGATATTCCTGTGGCAGTGTCTCCGGAAGACTGTCACAATCGTACACTTCTATTGGTATTTTATTTACAGTTTTTGGACTAGATTCTTTGTTTTTATCTATACTTATATCTTTGTTCCCGTCTTCCTTATCCGTTTTCTCCGATCCATCACTTGGTATCGTCCACGAGGGTTTGTTTTTATTTTTCGTTAATTCAACAAGCATTTGAATGTCTTCTTTATCTCTATGCGTCGTGAGATGCATTAGATATTTCTCTTCATTGACAGATTTGAATGGACAATATGAACAGTAGTGGATATCATTGGAGTTTATGTTGGGATGTTTGGATATCATGTGAGAAGTGAACACAGTGGATTGAATAGAACTATATGGGCAGTATTTACATTTATATACAACATCTTTTGAATGGACCTTCTTGTGCCTGCGCATGGCGTTGTGATCTGCGGAGCGGTAACTGCATTGATCGCATGCATACGGCTTATCGCCTGTAAAAATAAAATAATCCTTGAAAATAGACTTTACCACATGTTTTATTTGTTTGAAATACTTCATTACAAATAATTTATTAAACTTTTAGCTTGAAATTTCGAGTTAGTGCAGAACTAACGTTATCACTCACGTGGTGTACATATATTATCGAAATTTTCAGAATTTGATTCCTAGTGGAGTCTTATCAATAGTCCAGGGCTATGCAACCAGCAAAGGCGTTTATAAGTCTTGTTAACAAATGAACGAGTTCGAACTTGTCAATAAAAATAAGTCCATACAAAAGTTGTGAAGTACAACTACAAATGATATTACAAATTTGTCAATGTAGTGGTTTGCCCTGGCTTCGCCCAATATATATCTTATATAACACAGTGACATACATGACGAATAACAAGTTTGTATAGTTTCTGTGTGAAAACTATACAAACATATATACAAAAACACTAATGTTTCATCATATTAGCTCAGACAAAAATCATCCTTCACATTTACCTGTATGTGATCGCAAATGCAACTTGAGTTCTTCCTTCCTAGCTGCAGTGTAGTCACAATGGCAGCACTTAAAAGGCTTCAACTTATCATGAACGGCTGCTACATGCGCCTTCAAACGGGACTGGCTGTTGAATTGTCGCTTGCAAATGTGACATTCGTGTGCATTCCCCGTTTTGTGGATTAGCCGATGTTTTGACAGTTGGTTGGGGTTTTTAAACGATTTGTAACATATTGAGCCTTAAATTAAAAATGTCTTATCAATTTTTTATTAATTTAGATATGAGTATGATAGATTTAGAGAATTCATTTTTTAAGAGATATTTATCAAAGCTTTTACTTAGACTTTTAGATTAGTGTCTAATAATAATTGAATAATACATAACAATTTATGAAAACAAATTAAGCAACATATTATATTACAAATCAAGCATATATAAAGTGATGCAACTTATAACTAATAATGTTTTTTAGGAATATGCTTACATATATAGCCTCTTAAATTTTCGTGGCATTTCATATGAATATTGAGCAGTCTGTGCCTCTTGAAAGTTTTGAATCCACACACCACACAGGTGGGCAATTCTACATCAATATCATGTATCTTCCACAAGTGTGTGTGACACTGGTCCACATTTTGGAAGACTTTCCCACATTCAGGACACTGCAGCTTACCATTCTGATGACATTTCCTATGATATGACAAATTCTTTGGATCTTTCAGACGTATGTGACATTTGTTTACTGAACACAATATACCATTCTTCTCTGGATTCATATTCACGTTCCTTCCTTTATATTTATAAGGCATGGTTTCATCTGTTATCTGTGTTTGTTCGTCTTTTTTTGATGGCAACAAGTTTTCTGACATATTTACGCATGGTTGTATAGATGATATCAAATCGGGGGTCACACTTGATACTTGAATCATATTACAAGGTGAACTGGATATATTGGAATTTGAAACATTAACATATTGGGTTGATATATCATTTGTGTATACAATATTTATACTAGCTTCTTGTATTACTTCTTTAGGGTCAATCTCTTCGAAATTAGGCACACTCATTTTGTTTAACTCATCTACAGATATAAATGCAACAGTTCTAGGTAATTGTTCACTGTTTGTGTTTGATACATCAGGAACAATTTCTATAACTTGTGGGATTTTCACATCGGCTACATCCTGCCTTGCTGGAGTTATGCTCTGGGGGACTTCTTTCTTTAATTTTGCATTCTTTAGCGCTATTTGAACGAGGCTTTTTATCATTTTTTTGACATCTTTTATACCCATTTTATGATGGTTTCGTAAGTGCGTTCTCAAGGTCTCTTCTGCATCGAATACATTAGTGCAGCCAGGGCAAGGAATTTGAATATTATCTGCAAGACCATTGCTTTTCGCTAAATCAGGATGAACAGTAAATAAATGAAATTTAATGTCATCTTCAGCTAGGGCCATGTATGGGCATGCTTCACATTTAAAGAATGGAGTGGACCCTACAGATTTCTCTTCATAAGACATTACTTTTTCTTTAGGTTTCGATTCCATTTTATCGGTTTAAATTTTAAACTTAAAATAAATTAAAATGTGCATTTATAAGATTTTGCCTTAAATAACTTCGTGGGATTTATAATACCATATCACTCTAATCATTAAAGTAGGAAAAATTTTAAACAAAAATAAAAACAGTGTTTTTTTATTATTCTTCTTCTTGAGACATTGACGTTATAACTTATGACATATGTCATAAGTCATAAATGATAACCACAGAGCAGCATTGAGCTGTAAACCGGTGCTTTTGTTTTCTACACATTCAATGAGATATAAAAATATAAATAAGTAAAAATACAGTTTATAGTCACAGTATTACAAGCTACTTGACACGTAATTTTTATACAGAAAGATTTAAGCTACGAGAAAATTATAGATAATTAGACCAAGGTTGCTGTTTAGGTATGCAGCAAGCGTTTTTTGTAGGTATTTTGGGTGCATAAGTTTATGGATGCATAGAGGTGATAACGTTTAATTATAAAATACTAGCTGCACCCCGCGGTTTCACTCGCGTAAGTCCGTATCCCGTAGGAATATCGGGATAAAAAGTTGCCTATATGTTATTCCAGTTGTCCAGCTGTCTACGTACCAAATTTCAATTGCATTTCATTGCAATCGGTTCAGTAGTTTTTGCGTGAAAGATCAACAAACACACATCCTTACAAACTTTCGCAATTGTAATATTAGTATGATAGTAAGACAGGACGTCAATTTATATTTTTGAATACGACAAGTGAATGAAGAAAAAGATAAAAAAAAGAATTATTTCTTTCTGGCCAGCTACCGAACTAGTACCCGTATTAATATACTGTTCTTTGTACCGAACTATTAAACGTGCTATAACTTCATATAATAGCAATAATATATTAATATAATATTCGATGTTATTTTTAGCCGAAAATATAATAGCAAGTATTTCATTTCATTTTTATTATCACATTTATTTTAAATATATGGCTACACGCAAAGAGTAGTATAATAATACGAGTACACGGTTCCTAAACGTTACTTATCGACTGACGTGTTCATGTTTTGTTTCTGACTTTGACATTATTAAACCTACGTTTTCTGGTGATTTTTGGTTACCGACCGGTGATTTATTGTGATATTTTAGCAAAATGAGTGTAAGTTTCATAAAAACCAAATGAATTATTAATTGATGTTCCTGTGGCCTTATCTGTTTTTATTATGTTTTAGTTGGAAATCGAGTCAATGGTTCGCCATGTATCACCAATAAACCCAGCCGTGTTTCCTCACCTTACACTTCTGCTATTGAGCATTGGTATATTTTTCACTGCGTGGTTCTTCGTGTATGAAGTTACTAGCACAAAAAACTCAAGAGATCTCTTTAAGGAGCTCCTTCTATCACTGGTCGCGTCTCTCTTCTCCGGTTTTGGCATACTGTTTCTATTGTTATGGGTGGGCATATATGTTTAACTGTATAAGCCCATAAGCTACATGCATTTATTTATGATAAAATATGCCCAGAATACTTAGTTTGTAAATCTGTGTTATTTTTGTAAGTTTAATTAAAAATTACTATCCAAGATATTGTTTATATTTATTTTATTTCTTTTATGTCGTCGTCGGCAATGAAGCTGGTGGGTCGCCTGATGGTCAGTGCTACCACCGTCCATGAACATTTGGAGAGGCGGAAGGCCAATTGCAGACCTTAAGTCAGATTAGAAGACAGCATTCCATTTGTAGAGGACAAGGATATGGTCCTTATAAAGTGTTTGTCTCAAGGGGTGCTGGGTTCAATTTCCGGTGGGGACGCACAAAAAAAATGTCTCGGTCTGGCAGGACACAGAAGGCTGAAGGGACAAGTAGATGTAATTGTCCCTAAAGAAAATCAAAAAAGATGAACATAATCTGCCCCATACCCCATTAGGGGACACGGGACCTCACTTTTAATCAATGAAATTAATCTGCACTTTTCAACTTATTTGATGCCCAGCAAACAAAATCATCATGTTATTTTAATTTTAGTTCATTATTTTAATATTCAATCTGTCTTAAAAAAGAAAAAATAAAAAATTTTAACTCTTAGTACAGCATTTATTTCTTAAATAAATCACAAAGAATGAAAAGCAAATTCCACTGAAAAACACTTCTCGGTTGCTCACTTAGAACAAAAAAAAAACATTTGAGCTAATGAGAATCCTATTGTTCTTTGGTATGCCTGTTTTAATGAATTATACTTATTGTTTATTGACTATTTGGATAGTCGCGATGTGTTAAGATATTTTCTTCTCGTTTCTTTTCTTGCTGGTGTCTATACTCCTCATCTTGCACCACACTCTCATGCATTCTTTTGGATGAGAGTGTTTCAATCCTCTCTCTTATTGTTTTATTGGACATTAGGTAGTGCCTAAAATAAAGTTCTTGATGTCTATATGATAATGAACATTTGTTAACAGCCTTAGCAACTCAGATAGAATTTAAAAAAGTTATCCAAACTAATTTCTATTGTTTGATCGTTTAATGCAAAATTATAATCACTTTTGAATGAGCTATAAACAGGGGAGTTTTAGTAATTATATAATAGTAACTGCAAGCATAATCTATGTGTGTTTAAATACAGTCCCCCCTACCGCCTAATTGAATACATGATTTATGTCCATGTCAAAAGATGCGTTTTTTCCCATATTTAAACTCAAACTCCAAACATTTATTCATTCAACTAGACTTCCTATAGAAGCACTTTTGATCGTCATATTACACAGTTATAACATTTACCACCGGTTCGGAAGGCAGTTTCTACAGAGAAGAGCTGGCAAGAAACTCTGTAGTTGCTCTAAAATAATATAAATTTTACATTTTAATTCTACATAATATGTAACATGTACATAACAATGATGCCAATGAACTGATGCGACAATATTCCATGGATTGTCATCTTCCATATATTTATTAATGTTATAGTAGGCTCTCTGAACTAATACGTTTTAAATAAAGTTTTTGAATTTAGCACTACTAAACGATTTAACGTTCCGACGACGACGTTATTCTGTACGTGTAATATATACTGTGGCGGTGCAGTAAGGATACCAGTACTCTTAGAGATCTCTTAATAAGTCCCGTTAAAGTTTTAATCTTTGTATGCTAAAATTTATTAAAGTCAGTTCAACCGTTACATTTAATACTGCAATTTTGTGAAAGAATACCTAAAGTATGGAGCGTCCAGGCGGTACAGGTGTGTTATCTCCACAGCTATTACTGTAGTTATGCGTTTTGAGTCCTTCATCAGCAGCGCTACAGTTCCAAAATAATCACCATCTTCTAAATGTGCTATCTGTTTAAAAAACTTTCCATAAGCAAAGATTTTATAGAAACAAATGTGATTTCGATTATAGAGCCATTATCACATCCCCACAGAAGGCTGGCATGAAATAGCATACTGCTGTGTTTCTTTGGTGAGTGGGGGAGCCGGAAGCCCATATTCTTTTCCTTACCTTTTCCACTCCTTTCTTATATTCCTCTAGTCAATACTTTCTTAATCCCTTTCCAATTTGTAGTCGGCAATCCATTTTTAGAGGACAAATGGATTGCCAAGGAAAGGTCTGTAATCGCCCTCCAAATGTTCAAGGGCGGAGATAGCGCTTACCATCAGGCGATCAACCAGCTCCAGTGCCTATAATAATGATAAACTCTGGTTTTTTTTGAAGTCAGTTGAAAAATATAAAATCTATTATACCTACTCTACGCTGCTATGGTATACCTCAGCTCCCTTCAAAGAGTAAATCGCAACAGTCCCGTACGCGATGAAGTACATGCAGTCGCCGATGTCACCGGCTCTCAGTATCAAATCGTTGGCGAGATACGTCTCCGGCTTGAGGTAGCTCATCAGCTCGCCCATCTGGTTTGCCGGCAGGTCCTTAAGCAGCTTCACTTCGTGGATGAATTTGTTGCATGTGTGCATTATAATCTCATGACGAAGTTGATCTGGTGGTTCATGACGGTTATAAACAGTTAGTTATATATAATTAAAAATCATTCTGTAATTACTCGAAAGATTAACTGAACAGGTCTTATAGGTTATAGAGGCGGTAAACCATGTGTAAATAATTGAGGGTAATAGATACTTAGATAAATACCTGAGAGACAATCTAATGCAGCGTCTTCCTTATAATATTTCCCTTCATATTTGTACGTGTAAAAAGTGAACACACGCTTTTTCAATAATGTTGGAAATTGTTTTTGTTGCATATACGCCTGTCGACAAATACTATGCAATTCAAATATAAACTAAGCTTATAAAATAATAAATTTAAACAAAAAATCAAACAATTCAAACAGATTTCTGCACTACTAAGTGGATCAATCTTATGTACAAGTAATTTGCCATCGTTTAGTTTAATATGATCCTACGATAAAATGTAAGGCAATTTACCTCCACTTGGTTGATAAGGCCGTGATATCGCATAGTTGAATTATATTTAGTCATATAAATTTTCAATAGGAACACTGAAATAAATTACTTCCGATTAACTCATACTTATCAATGTATTACAATCATAGAGTGTAACGAATAAATAAAACTGTAATTAGTAAGAAAAATCATTATCAATTAATGAAGAGTGAAGAAAATATTAACTATGCTTCCTACCTATTGTATAAACCATAAACATTGAAGTGTATAAAATAATGGTTGAATGTATTATAAATTCATCGGGATTATAAACTTTGTATGTTGAAAATCCAGTACCTGTTGTAAAAAAAAATGTATGTATATACATATATTATTTGCTTCGCACATATTATGACGATTATTTAAAACATTAAAGTATGTATACCAAAAAACGTGGACAGACATACAAATAGGGCTTTAAAATATTTGTCGCTCGCACAACAATTTGTAATATCTCCGGAAGTAAGAAATGTATTATATCCTCTTGGAACATAGCCGGACCCTGGAAAATATTAACGTACAAATGTATATTATGGTAGCGTATGAAATAATTGGGGATGAGAGGGCGCTACTGTGCTATTGTTTACTTCGGCTCCGTATTTATCGTTAAATTAAAAAATAATTGTGTACTTTTACTTA
>NC_052104.1:8126411-8145001 GCF_012273895.1 Zerene cesonia | reverse complement strand
TATGTACTAACAAAATTATCAGTATTTTACTAACTTAATCTAATCAAATTTTTTATTTTTTGTATCTTGGTTTTTTTTCATTCTGTAAGAAATAAAAGGCTTTTTTTTATTTTTTTATTTTTTTATTTTTTATTTTATTTTTATTATGAAATAATTATTTTAATCAAGATATTGGATATTTAGAAAAGAGGAAGGAAAAATAGTATGAAAAGTAAGATGTTTCTGCTCTACGTATATCAAGTTTGTATAATAAACGTTTTGCTACTTACTGTATTGCTACTGTATTTACATTGTTACTATCTATTCAAATATTTAGATCTATACTTTATTATTTATTTTAAATATATAATGAACTGTCTTGTTATGTTTTAATTTGAAAGCTACTTTACGCCATATAAATAAAATGTCTCATGAATTGCTATTACATGCATAGAGGACATGCGAGCTGTATGTACTGCGGACTATGCAGCCATATAATAGTTCTATAGTGTATAGTGTTGTGTATAGTGTTATAATAATTTTTAAAATGGAAATGATTGATTCTTGATAATTCTATTCGTGTTCTAGGTTGTTATTATTAAAAAAAACTTACAGTAGTACGTTAAAACAACCGGGGTATAGATAAAACACGTCGCCCAATGCATCGTTACGGCAAATAAAACGAGGTAGTGGCATGAACGGTGCCAGATATACGATCGAGTTAATGTCTAAAACGTTTAAAACAAGTTACGCAGTTTAAACTAAGTATATTTACATTAGACTCATGAACAGAAACATCATATAAGTTTCAAGTATTTCCGAAATATGAAGACCTAACTATACAGATTTCCTATTGATTGAGAATGCAATGAAAATTCACACTAAGAATGATGCTATGCAACATTTAAAACTGGTGTTAAATTATTCCTAGAGCAATAAAAACGTTTTTTATTCTATCATGCAATAGTATAATAAGTTTACCTTTAATAATGTATGTATATTCGCAAGGGATGATCTCAGTCGCAAAGTTTTAAATAACGGTAGCATGTGGGCAAGAAGTAGCCATCGTTTTTGTTGAAAGTCATTTTGCAATAGTATAAAAGAACATGGGATACTTGACACAAAGTCCACCCAAAACCAGAAATGGATGTAACGACTGCAAAAATTAATGATGGAGTAAAATTCGATTGAAATGTTTGGTGAAATTTTCTCCATAAAAACTGCAAGGGTAAATCTACAATCATCAAACATTAAATTAACACTAGGGAGGTAAAATTTACAGGGAAATGGAAGTCTTTGGGTTTTCAACTTCTATATTTACACTGTATCATGTTGTTTCAAAATTTAAATTATCTTGTTGGCTTATGTATTTCCCAAAGAAATTATTGCGTAAAAATAGGATTTACAAATTTTCGTCTTACCAAGCAATTCTCCGTCTATCCATAACTACATCTACTGGGTAATCTTCAGGGAAGCTAGTGTTAAATTTAAAAATGATATCCGATAGAGATGTTGCGTGAAGAAACAACAACAAAATGTCCACGCGGTGCAGTTGAGGGGGGTGAGGGTGGTCGATGATGAGGCTGAGGCGAAATGTGGACACACACATGTGTAAGATAATCAGTATTGACATTAAGCTGTTCCAGTAAAGGCTGAAATTGATTTTTATAACATTTATATAATACACAGAGAGTATTTTCTCGTGCTATATCTAACTCTATTTAAGTAAATGAAAAAAAAAAATATTGACAGTAAAGAAAATAACTGAAGATACAAATAGATTGATGGAGGTAGGGATTAAATGTTTTTCCAGTCCTGTTGAGTTATCTGACCACATTCGAGGGCGATTTATTTTGCTTGTGAATGGAATTGATAATCAAATTCGAAAGATCACATAAATGTAATGATGTTCGTTGCATCTTTTTGCAAATATACTCAAAATCAATTGGTATGTAGATCAATTCAAGCGATATTATACAATTTAGCTTGAAATGAAGTAGCGCAAACCCTAGTCTACCAATTTAAATTTATTCATTGTAGTTATTCTATCAACCAACCTAATCTGACTCAACGGGTGTATCACATAGTTCCCACCCTCAAATATCTGTCGCTGCTGTTCGGCGATAACCGTGGAGTAGCTGCGATAGTGGTCGAACGTGTTGGGGTGCCGCAGGGACACTTGGCTGACTTTGCGGAGGCATTTCGTTAGGTTGTACCAGTGACCGCGCTTCTTGAGGACGACGCTGTTGGTGTCTGAGGCGGATGCACGTTTTTTATAAATAAGTATGGTAAAACTTACGTAGTTGAGATAACGATATAATAAACTACAGACCCGGTTTTGTCCGTATGCAATTAATTTACGAAAAGGTGTAAAAGGCGTTAGTTTTTTATTGTCGATTATTAAGACAATTTATTATTGAATAAAGTTCTAATATTAATATTATTTTGAATCTCACACATACAATACTCATACGTATAAAGATTGACAGACAGTTTGTATTAACAAAAAATATGATCCAATAGGTTATTCAGCTTTTTAGCATTACCGAGATATTAGGGACAAAGGATGCAGGAATATACAGTAATATTGATGAACTTACCGAGACCTAACGTACATCTGTGGTTCTTTAACATTTCTTATTTACTATTTTACTATTTATTGCTTTCGAAATAAATAATACAATACAATGTGAAGTGACAATTGTTGTCAGTGTTTTATTTTACAGGGGCTCAAGTAAAGGTAACATAAAACAACAATTAATAAAATGTTTTATTGACATTATATAAATAATATCATGTACAATGAAATATTATTTGCGTATTCTTTATTTATTGGTGTAGAAATGTTAAATCACATAGTATTAACTAAAATAATATAATATTTGTACTAATTTCATTTGGCATGTTTACTGAAACTTATATTTTCAAATAATTGCTTTTATACATTTTTTACAGAAATGTTTTCTTATCGTCTAAACGAACTGTCGGGGAATTGATTGCTGAAGGGTGGAGTGTTCAAACCGAAGTTGTTTTTGTGCGTCGCAATAATATCGTCTCCCGGCTGAAAATATTGTTATTAATATTAATGATTTTTTAGTATGCGTGGATATAATTATTCAAAAAGTATCGTGTAAAAAATATACCATTGTGTAAATACTCTTCGAGTACGAGTTTTAATATGAGTGTAAGTGTTGAGAAGAAAAACCGTTTCTATACCTGGTGTTTTCCAAACTGTTGTGAGTTGGCTGCTTCTGGGGGGAAGAAGTCAGCGCTGAACTGCGGCAAGTCCTCTATGCCGATCAGGTCTGAGTCATCAGAGTCCTCGCTGGAATTTAATATTACAAGTTTTCCGTAAGAAAAATTATTTTAATCGTGAATTTTGTTAGAATCTAAATTTTGATGTATTTGAGCGCATCCATAACCCAACTACACCGACGCACCTGAGAGCATTCCAGGGAGTGGGACAAACAAGTTCATCTTAACTTAAACAAACTTGAACCCATATTCCAAACCCTCAACATTCTCAACTCTAACTCATTCAAATATACACATTTAGAACAGGAATCATCGCGAGTGCTTATGGACGGCGACAAAAAAAAAAAAATTTAAGCTCCCCAAAGTAAAACACCAAGTCGCACACTCGATCAAGTGTTATTCTCCACACCGACAACTCCTCAAACTCCAGAGCTCCAACATCCAACTGAACTCCGTCCACCAAGCTCTAACACCAGAGCACCAACATCCAACTGAACTCTGCCCCCCAGGTACTAAATCCGGAGCCCTAACATCCAATTCAACTCCGACCAACAGGCACCAGCTCCAAAACCCCAACATCCAAGGGAACTCCGCCCACTGTGAGCAGGGCGGGTCCGCAGGCCAGGCACCGACCTGAGCGCGTCGAAGTCGGGCGCCCGGAGCGCCTCGTTCCACACGGGGTTGGAGCCGGCCGCCGCGTGCTTGTTGGTGCCGGGCGCCGCCAGCCCCGCGCGGTTCAGCGCCGACTCCGCCGACCCGTACTTCGTCATGGACAGGGCGCGGAGCTGGCGGTTTAGCCTGAAATTATTATAAAACATTTATTGACCAGAAAAACAACACACTAATACAAAAAAGAAACAAACAACATATTGAACAAATTGAGTAGATAAATCTTACTACTTCTTGTCTTAAATAATAACGAAACGGAAACATAGTTAAAAGCTGTATTGCACTATGGACACTAACAGCACTGAAATGGATATGTAAAGAAATTTGCTGTATCTTATTAACCAGGTTTCCAGGATTAACAATTGTTTCTTGTGGTCAAGTTTATATAAGCATAGAATTGTATTTTACGTGTGTGTAGCCTGTAGGAGGAACGATGTATAACGCTATAGTATTACAATCTGGTAATCCTATGATTTTATGATAACATTTAATAGCCATAGCTAATCCTGTATAGCACTCACGTCCTGGTCCTGTACACGAAGCCGGCTAGCAGCAGCAGGCACAGCAGCGCCAGGGCGGCGGCCAGCGCGCCCAGCACCAGCACCAGCAGCGCGCTGGAGTCCGCGCTGAGCGTGGGACTGTCGCCCGTCACCAGGTCCTGAAGCACAAGCAACTCCGTGCTCAGCGTCCGTTGGATGCTGGTTAGGAGCTGAGTGTCGCTGCGGAGTCTGCATATAGATATTAATGTATTAAACGATGAGCTATGAGACGATTATTGATTATAAATAGTTTCGGAGATAAGATTTTTAACGTAAATAATATAAATATCAAATCGACTTCAATGCTTTTTCTGTTGCTTAAAGCCTAAAAATGCTATTCCTATGGACATATCTTTTCAATTCACCCTCATATAACCCCAAATTTTCACTCGCCCATAGTCAACCCATTTTAAAACTTCACCCCAATGCTTCAACTCCTAGTCCCCTAACCCCCAACCCACAAAACATCCCCCCTCGCCCCAAGCACTCACGTCTCAATAACGTCGGTGTGCACGGGCTCGTCGTCCCGCAGGAAGTGCGCCCACACCTCGCTGACGTCAGAGCGCGCCACGTTGTGCTCGTCCGCGGCGGGAAGCACTTGGTCGATGTGGCACGTCATTTGGAAGCCGACGCTGAATGTGTTCGCTATCTGGTTTTATTTGTAAAAAAGAAAAAAGTTATAAGTAATTTTATGTTTCACACACAATATTCATGTATTCATCTTGTCTATGAAAATTATTTTTTAAGAAATTGTGTGTATACGTCGCAGGCAAATTGTATAATTATGCCGTTTACAAGCGGAGTTTAAAAACGCTCGGCATTTTGTTTATGAGAATTTATTTTTTCCAAAGGTACACAAGGAACCTGTTGCGAGTTCGTTTATCCAGACTATCCAAAGTTTTGCAATCTATAAAATTCTTATGATTTGTGATGAATTTTATGTTTTTCAGTTTTATCGTCTAATGACACCACAGCAAGCTTGCATTTCAATATTCTAAAAGTCGCCATCGAATTAATAGCTAAAATAAAATATAAACTTACAAAGTCCACTTTGGCTTCAACCTGTTCTAGTGTATTCACGAATATGAAGAACACGCGGTTCTGGGATGATATCAGGTAGATCCTCACTTCCGCTGTGTCGTAGGCTCCCGCTGTTAAAAATAATATTTCATAGGAAATTGGACATTTTTTGTAATAAGTTAGCCGGGACGATCACTCGTAATTTATAAAATAGTCTACAGCTACTGAAACAATCCTGTAAACAAAGTATGTAATTTATTTGGATTAGGATTAAAACTAATTTATGTCAATAATAATGGGCTTAAATGTTCCTCAAACAAATAAAACCTACCAATCCTTACTAGAATAACTGTTTTTTCATACAATTGGCTCCGATATTTACGATCAAAATGCTTATTCAATATATGTATATATACAACGATGTAGCAGCTAGCATGCTAGCGAAGCAGCTGTATGAGATCCTCCAGCTGCAGGGAACCCGGGTGCAGCTGGACCGCGGAGAGCTGCACCGCCGACAGAGCGGGTGCAGCTGGAACGCGAGCCCACGGCCCACGGCCCACGGCACACACTCACCGGGGTCCACGGCGCGCACGGAGAAGCGGAACGCGCCGTGCATGCTGGCGGTGGGCTGCATGTTGAGCGACAGCGCGCCGGTGCTCGGGTGCAGCTGGAACGCGGACAGCTGCACCGCCGACAGGCTCGGGTCCGCCTCCATGGAGTTCCAGTCTATGGAGTACGTGATCGCCGCGTTCTCCGAGTGCTGTGCCTGTGTGCGGTCAGGTTATATGTGCTAGATTTATTTACCATGTACCAAGCATGTATCAACTCACATACATAATACCAGCATGTTTAAACAAACATAACTTAAAACACTTAAAAACCACAATACACAACGATAGAGTGACGATTGTCCGGAGCAAAAATCTGTCCACGCATGAGAAAACTTAAATATTTACTTAAATACTTATATTACTTAACTTATACTACTTATACTACTTAAATATTGCCAAGAGATAAGGTATTACCTGAAGACAAATAATACAAAATCAAAATCTTACTTATGTAAAAAAATATTTACCGAAACAGTAAGTATCACCCTGTTGATGCTGTCCAACGTGGAAATACCTCCTGTGTATAATTTCCTATCGAAGTATGGCTGAGGATTCGCCTCTCGAACCTGTAATTAAATTTTATTAATTGACATTGATTGATGCATTGTTTCGATGCGAGCGATGCGATGCTTTAAGAGCATTATTTTTTTTTAATATAATGAAACAGTGTCTGTATAATATGTATGCTGAAAATATAAAACGGACCTAAAATAGATCCCTGTGGAACACCAATATTGTCTGATGCACCACTACCTATCTTTTACCATTAACACAACCTAGCAAGGATAAATATGTTGAAGAAGCCGTTTATTGAACCGAAGTTTTCTTTGTTAATAATCGAGATAATTATCTAAATCTAAAAAATATTTGTCGTACAAAATATAAAGTTTTATCAGAGAGTCCCCTTACTCACATTAACGATAACAGTGAGTATAGAGGACTGCAGCGCGACGTTCGCAGCGGCCGAGTTGGCAGCCGCGACGCGCAGCGTGTGCTGCTGAGAGACAGCGCGGTTCAGCTCGCGGACCACGCGGAGGCTGTTCAGCGTGCTGTCCAGCTCGAAGTGGCCCTCGTCGTTGCCATCTGGGTGGAGAGAATATATCTTATATGTATTGATATAATAGTAGGCGAGTCCCAGAATCGATTTTGAGTGTTTCTCACTCAAACAGAAACCAGTATGGATAAAACACCGGATAATTAATTCTAGTTTTCAATGCGTTATTTATACTTAGAACTTGATGAAAGAAAGGCGTTTCGTTACAAATATTTAGTCAATTAATAGGAGAGAATGAAAAAGAGAATTAATAGAAAAAACTTAAAAATGTCAGTCCGTTGGATTTTATTTTAAATAGTTTAATAGCATTAACGAGCTTTCTATAAATGAAAGGTATTTGAACAATAAAAAAAAAACTGAATGAATGAAAGAATAAATAAAAATAACATATAAAAATAAAACGATTTACTGACATCTCGGCGAACAACGCCTGTTCGAATACACGATCGATTTTTTTCTATTATAAAATTATTTTAGTGTTAGTGGGTTGTGTGTGTGTCTCTTTTAGTATTATTCAATTTAGTAACGAGATTGTCCACTTTAACGTACTGTAATAATTTGACTATTTGATAAAATGAGTAGATTCACTCACCAAGTATTCTATAGAATATGTCATGACAGTCGTCGACACACAAGTGATTCTTCGGATCTTCTGCAAGGACGAGCTGCTGAGTTTCACTGAGACCGCCTTCTCTTTCTACAGAATATAATTTATGAATTTGCATATTTCGCTGACTTTGTCAACTTTTAGTTATAAAAAAGCTACTTGAAGTAATTATAATTATTTTCTGATCTAATTGAAGATTTTTTATATAACCATTTTAAATTCAATCGTTTTTGCCCCGGCTTCGCCCTTGGAACGTATATAACCACAGACACAGACTCCTGAAACAGCAAAAGCTATATTAGGAGTCTGGGTTTTAAGAAAAAAAAAAAATTATAATTTTTTTTGAAAACCTTACTATCTACCAGTAGTTCCTGAGATAAACGCATTCAACCAAACAAACGAACAAACTCTTCAGCGTTATAATATTAGTATAGGTTACTTGTCTTATTGTGAGATCAATTGTTTTACTTGTGTCTTATAGAAACATTAGCACGTGACTCACCAACAAAAGCCACAGTGGTGGTGTCGACCGGGAACACGGGGTCGCCTTGAGTGGGCACGAACACAACGCGTAACGACGTGTCCGTGTGACGCGGACCGGGCGTTCTGCCGCCGTCTGTACCGCGGATTGTTACCTGAGCCATATTTTGTTGGACATTTTATCGGGGAAGCGAAATGTTGGTTTATTGTTTCTTTTATAATGAAATTATGTTTTACATGTAGTTGTTAATTTTAATATGTTGAAAACATTTGTTGCAAGATCTCATGATGAAATGACTTGGTCTACTGGGCCGGTGAGAAATTAAAACAGAATTAACATAATAAATATGTCATCTCATTACTAATAACGTGATAGCCATTTTCTACACACTTGGAATTCTCTAATCTTCTCAGTGAATGACTTTTTCAGCATCAGTATCCCTTGATTTTCTCTGTCATTTAATATGTGTAGATGTTGCGCAGCGTCATCTGAAATTTAAATTACATAATTGAATGTTTGAAATATCATGTTATTCATTCAAATAACTTTCATATCAACAAAGATTTCACACACCATCTCCAATAACTTCGAAGGTGACAATTCCAGCTTCCAGACCATCTTCATCCGTGGCTTTAACGCGATCAAGGAATTCTCCATTTACCATCACCAGAACACCATTTTCCTCAGCCCGCTCCTAATAAGTAATGAGACCATGTTTTACAATATCAATACAGTTCTGTGGAAGAAAACCTGACATCGACCGTGATACATATTAAATGGTCTTTAGTATTCAGGAATCACATACACATCGAAAGGAAAAAGCATTTTAGAAACTGGTCTGTTCCAGAGATTCAGTAGTTCCAGGGATTACCGCTTGTAAACGAATTTCTTAGGTTTATCTAAATGCATCTGTGATGAAGCATAGATAAATACAAAAACATACCCACCGTAGCTAATCTCAGTACAGCCCCGTCGAGCGGAAACACGAATACCGGATCGTGGAAGTTGTACGGCTCCACCGTTATCGAGTAGATTTCCTCGGAACACTGTTGGGGGATGCCGTGGTCGTAGGCCTGCGGTTGGCGCAAATATTTTGTGATCCCAGGAATTTTAACGGTTTTAAAGGAAGATAAAACGTTTGCAAAGAGCGTAGTTATAGGCAGACATTGTGTTGGATGTGGATGGATAAATAAATTAACGCCTAAAATAAATCGGATGTCAAAATAACTTTACTGCTTTACAGTTATCGACTGAAATTAAAGACCTTGACAGGTGCTATTGCATGGAATCTCAGATATACAGCTTCTGAATAAAATAAATAAAAAATACCCATAGACATAACAGAAATCTTACCCTAATACCAATCTCATAAGTCCCCCAATACCCCTTAAGGTCCACTGCCGTCTCCAACTCCCCAACGTTGTCCTCCAGATCATCATTCCTGATGGTGATGATGTTAAACAGCATCGGATGCTGAACATCTCGGCTGGTGGTCAGGTTGAGGATCTCGTAGCCAACTAGAGAGTTGTTGGTGTTGGGCTCGTCGCGGTCAGGGGCGTGGATGAAGGGGGACAGTCTTTCGCCCTGATTGATGAACAAAGGGTGTTTTTATATATGTAAACTTTCCAGTAATATTTTGAACGAACTATAATCAAACATTTAATTTAATGGTTTATTGGGGTACTAATAGTTTTTTATTAAATTTTCCCGTCTAAAACTGAACAGATCTCACCTTTAGCAGACCTTCACTTATGGTCCAAGATAACTCACTCGGGTCAGGCAGCTCTGGGGCGTTGTCATTTACGTCCAGAAGCACGACCAACACCTCGGTCGTGTTTTGGTTCCTGTTGCCATCTGCATTCAGAGAAAGAGTAATATGGGCGGTTAAATCAGTTTGTATGTTCGTTTTGGGGTCTCAAATATGATATGGCTAAGGAACATGGAAAGGCTTCCTTGAATTGAGATTGTTCCTTTAATTATTATAAAATGCGGGCAATTATTCTAGTTAGCACTGCCCACTTACATATATCAAAAATGTCAATATATTTATTCGAAGACATCAAAAATCACACTAACCTCCTTCCGAATAAAAATTATCAATGAGGTTGAAGAAGATCCTATGTGTAGATTCATCCCCATCCCGGTCGAGCACCTCATCTCCGGTGTAGTCCACTAGTACCAGTCCACTGTCCAGCTCCACTGAGAAGAAGCTCCTCAACCGAGGGTTCACCGCATAGTTTATCTGGTACCGCACCGTGTGGTACATTTCTGGTGACGAACGGAAAAATAATTGCTCGATTGTCATAATGGTTAAGCTTTTGGAATTATACAATTTGGGATATAATGTAATACTATTTTGTAATGAAGTACGATCGTAAATTACTGGAGAGTAAACAATTTGAATTAGTTTACTACGAAATGTTTGCTTATTAGTTTGGAAAACATTAATTTTAGGACATCCCATCATTATCGCCAACGGTACGCTAATAACGGCGTACTTGAACGTCTATATGATTTAGTGAACAAAAAATATATTAATCTTAGCCATGAGTATTACTGTCTAATTAATTGTTATATAAGGACGTTGTTACAATAACAAATTAAAAACATAACTGAGATATCCATCACCTGTAATCCGATATGACTTGAAATGTAAAGAGTTTTATGACGATTTTACTTAAATTTTAAATCTGGACTTAATTCTTCAAACTTACCATCCCTGTCGTAATCATTGGACACAAGTGTGACCACTTCATCGCCGGAGGTGGCATTCTCGTAGATATAAACCACTTCAGGGAACTCCATAGTGTTTGGATACGGCACTTTATTATTCGTGTCCTGTATCGCTATGGTAATCTGGGATGAGATTATAATAAATCATTGACACCAAAATTTAGAGGGACCCAAATTTTTAGGCACAATTAAATTAGGTTAGAATGAATGTTTGTAAAATGTGAGGCATTCTAATTCACTCCTATATAAATGTAATTGTTATGGTGGTTTAGAAAGCTTGGATCGATCTACGCAAGTGGTGTATAAGATACGTCTATACGGGTAGGATATAACTACGTCACTAATTTATTTCTAAAATCGACTAGTGTTTTAGTAATTTTTTACGTCGTAATGTTTATTTTTGTTTATTTTTAAAAACAAAATTATACAAATTTACAATTGTACATCCTAATATTTTTATTTTTAACAAAAAACAATCGAAAAAAATTTATGTTTTTTATAACTCATCCATTTTTAGCAAAAAAAGCATTTTTACACATTTCTAATCTCAATATTATCTTACGTTACTCTCCGTCCGGTTTACGGGACATGAGGGCGGGAGGGAAGCCATGTAACCGTACAATCATAGTCAGTATTTACTAAGTAAATATAACGAAAAAAATAAATTTCTGGTTCGGATACAAAAATTCATACATTAACATGTTGTGAATTTTTAATAAATATTTAGATCAAATCTTACATATCCCTCCGTCTCATGGTACATGTGGTCGGGGGGGCATTCCTCAGTGAGGCAGCGGTCGGTGGCCACGACGGTGTACAACAGGTTGTAGCGCGGCGGCGTGTCTGCGTCGATCGCGCTATCTTTGTCTACGGTTATTTGACCCGTCATTAGGTCGATTTTAACTAGATCTTCTGGTGTATCGTCTCGTGCGCTGAAGTGGGGATATATACATATATACTATATATATACAAAGACTTTGATTTGTCTTTAAAATATCTTAGTTGTGTTATGTCACTTAAATTTGTCCATACAAAGCGGAAAAATTACAGTTTACGACTGAGGTATTTTTAAATTGTGTATTTCGCTATGATGCTGCTCCTATACTTTTATGTCTGTGTCATATTTTATTCAATTTGATACTGCTAACACATATTTTGACAAAAAATTAAAAGGAATTCGAGATTTAACCATTATCTTGGTCAATGAAAAAAGTTAGTATATTATTTCACTGTTTTCCTATATATTATATGTATATTATACTAATATAATAGTTAGACTCGACTGGATCTGCAGTTTTTTCTTCTGGTTTTTATGTTGGTCTGTACATTACCACTTACCGTATGAAATATCGTACTTGATTGTACAATGGGCCATCTATATCAGTTGCTAGAACGGACCCAATAACCACGTTGCTTCTAGAATTTTCTCTCACTGTGAACGCTTGAGTCAAGGTATTGTCCGCCCATATTGGTGGATTGTCATTCAAATCTATTATTATTAGAGTGAATGTCACTGAAAGAATTAGTTTTTAATAAAAAAGGGAGATAAATAGAATACTTGACTGTATGTGATAATGTGAAGCTACTTTGGAGAGTTGTAGTTACAGCTGATTCGTATAAGCTAAATATTAAGAATTTCAAATCTTAGCTAGGTATAGTAATTTACAAATGACTAGCTGCGCCCTGCAGTTTTATCCGCGTAAGTCCGTATCCCGTAGGAATATCGGGATGAAAGTTGTCTATATGTTATTCCAGTTGTCCAGCTGTCTACGTACCAAATTCATTGCATCGTTTCAGTAGATTTTGCGTGAGTAACAAAGAGTAACAAAGACACACACACATCCTTACAAAATTTCGCATTCATGATATTAGTAGGAAATGGATTTTTAGAACAATTAAAAAATAAAAAAAACTTACACTCATCATAATCATCGCCAATTTCCGTGTTCCTGTCCACCACCCTCACAGTGAGGTACAGCATTTCGAACATTTCGTAGTCTATGGTCACATTGTGTCTGATTTCCTTCACGACCACTCTCCCAACCGCGGATCGCGTGTGATTGTAAGGGTATAGAGTTTCTATTTCGACACAACTGCAATAGTTTTTTTGTATGTAATTTTTCTTTTGCTTTAGAGTAAAAAAATATAATTGTTCAATTCATAAGCTACATTTATATTTTACATATATTTTTTGCAAAACAAAAACTGTTTAAAAAAAACGGATATTTCGTACTGATGATATTCCCTAGGATCCGTCTCCCTCCCTTGTTTAGTAGCGTACGAGGTGTCCCACAGAATTTCGAACTTCAAATCAGCTGTTGTATCCGGGTCGGTGGCCACAATGTCCTCTGTGATCACGTAACCTTCTGGAACGTTCTCCTCCACTTCTGGACTTCGACGGGGCTGGAGAATATGAAAAATTGGGGGTTTATTTTATTAACATTTATCGTATGTACGGAAATCAATGATTCAAATTTATATATCACTACATGAACATGTACTTTGTATAAAATACAAACTTAATTTATGATAAGCCACGATTGTGATAAAAGACTAACTCGATAAAGTGGGTGGGTGGTGGAACTACAAAAAAAAGAATCAAGATTAAGCACTTGGATTTAATTATAAGCTAGAGTCAAATATAATGACAGAAACATAATGTTTTAATGTGGAAAATAAAAATACAGTAGGGTTTCAAAAATTAATGTTTTTAAAGGTTTAAATAAATCCAGCTTTATTTAGAAAAATCTTACCAAACTGAGACTAGGTGGCGTGTTGTTAATATCGTTGAGTTTAATGATGAGTTGCGAAGTGTCGGTGTTGTAGGGCTCACCCAGTGTGTCGATAGCGTGGACCTATACAAAATGATTGTTAAAAAACTGCTTTATGGAACTAGATATAAGTTTAGACATCGGCTAAAAGCTACGATCCATAGACACCAACTAAAACCTAAGATCCATTAATCGGCCATGATAGGGGATCACGAAGGATCTCAAACCAAAGTCAATCCAAATATGATGAATACGTTTTGAGTTATTCCGTATAAAAGTTGCTTTGTTATTTAATTGTATACCATTATTTTTAGTTAATTATTATAAAAATAGCACTTTGTAAACTGTTCAAATAGTAAATGCAATACCTGAACAAATATTTCGTTTTGACGATGATAATCAAATGCTTCGTCTATCGACACAAAGATGTCGCCAGTGTCCCGGTCTATGCGCAGGTAGTTTTGTGCGTTTCCCAAAAGCGAATGGCTGAGAATAAAATATTATTGAAACATATTACTAGTTCCACTCTGTTTTCTACAATGAAACGATATAAAGACCAAGTAATTTTATAAACTTTAGTAATTTGTAATCTTGGTCATAAAATCGTCAGCAAGCTTACTTAGTTTGCCATCCTATCCTATCCTACTATCCTACTATCCTACTTCCTATCCTTCCTACTAATATTATAAATGCGAAAGTTTGTAAGGATGTGCGTGTGTTTGTTGCTCTTTCACGCAAAAACTACTAAACCGATTGCAATGAAATTTGGTACGTAGATAGCTGAACAACTGGAATAACATATAGGCAACTTTTTATCCTGATGTTCCTACGGAATACGGACTTACGCGGGTGAAACCGCGGGGCGCAGCTAGTTTCTAATAATACTATTAGCAGTGACTATAAGGTCGATATTTGTATCGACATCAGTGTTGACATTAGTATCGATACTAATATCAACATTAACATCAGTATCTGCATTATAGTCGACATCAGTATCGATATTTAGAAATTAAAGACTTTTTAACGGATTTTAAACGCGATTTATTAATTATATTATTAACCCGACGTTTCGAACACTTTACAGCGAGCGTGGTCACGGGGAGACTAAGATGTTACATGTATTGAAGGTCATATAAAAAATGTTGTTGGTGGAGGTAGTTAAATTTCTAAATGTATAATACTTGCTTAAAATCAAACACAAGAAAATTCTACAGTATCGATATATTAGAAAGGACACTAATATAACATCAGCATAGATGTTAGTACAAAATATAATACTCACACAACAGTATCATTAATATCCCGGTCGTTAGCTTTCAAATTGCCAACAAAATATCCCTCTCCCTCTGTCTCATCAAACGAGACCTCAAGGCTGGATCGCTCGAAGATGGGACTCTCATCATTCCAGTTTATTAGGTTTATATTCACAATCGCGACTCCTACAAAGTCTGTCCTATTCATGTCCGTTGCTATTACCTTTAAACAATTAGTCATAAAAAGTGATGATTTATTCAACATATTAGGCGAATTGCTAAATTTGGAATAAGAAAAAAAAATATATAGAATAAAAGTACACCATAATTAGTAATTCAGACAAGATTTATGGTTAATCACTTTCGTTAAGAAATGATACAAATGTTTTAACTGTTAGTAGATCGTAAGTTAAAGCTCGCTCGAATTATAAACATATTAACCATAATATTGTCCTTTGATTTGGATCAAACAAATGTCAAATATTATATAAACTATAACTATAGAACCAAGTATATCAAACTACGATCTTCAATCAAATACGCAATGACATACGTACTAACAGAACGCATTCAACTCACCTTCAACCGAATATTCTGGAACTCGGGCACTTCGAAGTCAAGCATGCTATGGTTTTGCGTGCCCATAATGAAGGTTTGTCTCTGGTAACCAATCTCTGGAGCTATGAAGAATGCACTAGCGGCTCCTGGTGGGTAGTCGCTTTCTAGACGCACTGTATATTGAGCGTTTTCACCCTAGATAGTTTTTTGTATTAGCAATTTTAACTAGAACTGTTTCTTGTTTCATTAATAAATGCTTCATGTTTTTTTCAATTATCGCGACCTCAGACTATTGTAGGTTTTGTATTTAATTGAAGCATATGTATGTGCATGAGTCAGGAAAGACTTTATCTATGCATGGGGTGCAAGAAATTTTGATTAAATATTAAATTCCTATTAATTAAACAAGTCTGAATTGAATTGTAGTTACACTTGATTTAAATACTAACCAGATCTATATCATGAAAACCAAATTCCTTATCAAAATTTAGCGTCAGAGCGGTTTCTTCCATAATATCCACCGTGTACTCTTCATGTAGTGGTTCAGGCTTATTATCATTAACGTCATTAATAATAATTACTACGTTAGTGGTAGTGTATAATGATTCATTATTACTTTTATAAGCAGTGATGGATATAGGGAACAGTTCGCGTTGTAGCAAGTCTCGATTTATAGGTTTAACTATAAGGATGCCTCCTTTATCTCCATCGTCTATTGTTTCGATGTCGAAGTATTCTGCATCTGTAAGTTATAACTTATTTGTGAATTTTTAAGTTAACTAAGATTAGATAATGTAGATTTAATTCAAAATAATGAATTATGAATATAATTATATTTTTTGAAGGCTATCTTTCGTAAGGTGCCTGATATATTTTGCGTTCTGGTAAACTGGTAATATTTATTAAAACATAAGTTCTACTGTAGAAAACATAATACTATGTACTACTAATTGAATGCAGAATAATATCCAAAATTATCACTTTTATTTTAACAATTACGTAAACCTTTAATTATTCTGACCAACCGACAACATTAAGACTTTCCCCACCTTCTGGCAGTGTATCGATCCTATAGTATATCGGTCTCATGATCCCAGTATCCCCGTCTATCGCCAGGATACTGAAGTTCTTCGCGGTCTTCTCGTCGAACTGCTGCACCGCGAAGATCTCGATCCAGCGCGGCGGCCGGTGCTCCACGTTCTCCACTTGCACCATCAGGGTCACCGTGTGCGTGTTTGGGAGGGAGTCCTGGATGACAATCGTAATCAGTTTTGGGTCAGGAATTTTGGAGTTACTTTATTAGATAGAAAGAGCTGTCATAAGAAAATTTCTGACTTAGAATGTGGTAAAAAAATAAAGTTCAACATTAAATACAATACAATTATTCCAACTTTAAAGAATTACGGTTAGTAATTAAAACACATCTTAAGTTGCAGCTTGTATGTCATGCTATTGTATCACCATGTCTTCCATCTGGAATTGCTCGCACCTTCTATCAAAAAGTAACTACACTTACCAATGCGGTAACCCTAAATATATGAAGGGCGTTTCTCTCGAAATTCAGCGTCGCATTCACCCCCACGGTCATGGTCATCCGCTTCCAGTCTGGGGAGATGTTCCCCCCAACCATGTAGAACAGCTCCCCGTCGTTCCTGTCGCTGCTGATCTCGAAGGTCATGGCGCTGGTGCTGATCTGTCCGTCCTCGTCGGAGACTTCGTATATGCAATCTGTGAGACCTGGGTCGTTTAGTTCCTGGGGATGGCAATTTTGTGGGAAGTTTTAGTAATTGTTCTATTATTTTTGAGTACGTATAATTACAAAAAATGTCCATACATTATGTTCGCTATTGATATAGTTTGTACGTTTAGTCTGTGAGAACTGGAAATGGAAATTTTGAGGGTTGTTATATTTTCTATGGTGTTGGGGTTACTGGGAAGTGTAGATGGGCGTAGATTGTGGAAATTTCAAGTTAGTTATTTTCAATTCGAAATATATTGTAAATTGATAAATTGAGACGTTTATATTTTTGAAAAAGCTACTCGCTTTGAATAAGAAATATTGCATGAATCAATAAAATTCTTAACTTCTTTTTTTTCATTAATAATTCAGCAGCAGTTATATTTGTTAAGTATTTACTTACAGGAACAACACACGAGTCGAATATATGAATGATCGGCGCATTATCATCAATATTGACTATCTGCAACGTAACTGTCACCACCAGAGTCTCCCCAGGCACCTCCACCTCCAGCATGTAGCCTCTCATCACTTCCGTCTCGTAGTCCTGCCTGGTGATGATGATGATAATGTAAATATAATATATATTCTTATTAGTTTTGAATACTTTATTCAAATCTACCGATTTCAATTACCAAAGCTTCTTACTAACAATAATGTTTGAATAAATTAGAGAAATAAATCTAAAGAACAGGTACTTTATAGTTTAATTATGAAATGCAAGAAAAAAATTCAATCGATGTATATTCTTTATGCTTTGCCAATGAACACAATATGGTGCCGAAGTCCGAGTATACCATCACGTAAAATATAACAGTATAAAAAATGTGACTATATTTTATACCATATCAACATAAAAAACGGCAGTAATAGCATAAAAAGCATTTTAAAGTTGTAATATTTCCACGACCATTTAAAATTTAAACAGAGGTTACAAAATATATGAGACTATAGTACCTTTGTGTTATAATAAGCTGCCAAAAGCCATCAATATTTCGTACAACGGGACCCAGCATTGCGTACGAGCCTGATATAAGCGGCTGAAGAATTCGCGGTGTTGCAGTTCCTGAAATAATTGGCATACTTTGAACAAAAATATAAGTTGTAGTAGAAAAAAAACGTATTAGTAGGTAGTACTAACAAAATTAAACTAAACTGAATCCTATCCTATCGTACTAATGTTATAAATGCGAAAGTTTTTGAGGGTAGATGTATGTTTGTTATTCTTCAAGCAAAAACTACTGATCCAATTGCAATGAAACTTTGTAGGTGGACAAATTGAAAAACACAACATAGGTGACTTTTTATCCCGATATTCCTAC
>NC_052104.1:8112576-8125411 GCF_012273895.1 Zerene cesonia | reverse complement strand
TCTGTGGGGGTGTGGTACTTCCCCGGTGCGAGCTGGCCCAATTCGTGCCGAAGCGTGCTCGACTCCCACAGTAGAATATATATAATAGTTAATGCATACTTAGTCGAAAAAATAACAATAATTAGATACTACCATTTATCACTACGACAAAAGTTTAATTCAAATTCTTTTGTAATAAGGTACATTTATTTTATTATGTCCTGTAATTCTATTAATGATATTTTGAAAAATAAAAATGTACTTAACTTAAAAAAAAACGTTTACTTAACATCTCAAAAATAATTTTATACAGTTTTCTTCTCACCATTATAGTTCAAAGTGGCTATAGCTACATCTCCAACTATCTCTTCTTCCATATAAATAATTTGCGTGCCGGATGTAGCCGTTCGGGGATAATACGCGTCCATACAAACATCTTCTCTGTCAGGAGCTGGGACTAAAGGCCGTTCTCTCCATGGTACTCCTAGGTAATAGAATACAACATAAATATATTTGTATCGAAGCACTATAATTATGGAAGCAGTACAAAATTTATTAGGAACATTTAATATATAATGCGCAATTAGGCTAGATATCAAAATACACAGCTATATAAAAACAAATTCAATGTCACTTTTCAAATGTGAACTTTTTAATTAATCATTCAATGTTTCCTTCATAAATCAAAATTACCCTCAAAATTTAATTCTGGCAGGTCTGGTCTTGGCAGACGTGGTATGTGTATCATATAACCACAGCGTTCTGGTTCTGTAAGATATAAAGAAAATTTTAGAAAGACGCATAGATAATATTAAAATTATAAACCAATTATAGTCTAAGAGGTCGATAAGCTACGTAAATGTTTATCGCAGTCTATTATTATTTGAAGAGTGCATTAGAAAAATCATCTATAATAATATAAGCTTTTGCTGTTAGCTATTCAATGATATGTTTTGGATTCGTACAGCTTTGGTTTTCAGACAAAGTGACTTTCTAAATTTCTGAAAGTGACAGCTGCTCAATGATGGTAAACAAATAAACAATCATCTCCGATAAGTTATTATACTAGTACTACTAGAACTATTTAACTAGTACTTATGTGAAAGAAACAAACTTGTCATTTATTATTTAGTACATAAAATTACCTTGGCCATTGACCAGTGGGTCATTTCGAAGTATCATAACCATTGATAGTAACCATATGAGTGTCTCCATCTTGCATGGTATACAATTTTTCTGAAATTAACATCATCTCTGCTTTATTTACGGTGTTTATGTTTGAACAAGGAACACAATTTCATTGCAAAACTACTTGGATGGAGATAATTTTTTTTTCGAAAGTGAGTTCCAAGAATTTAAGCTTATCGAAACGCAATTAATTTGCCTTAAAATTTCTCCTTGAATATGGAATTTGAATTTCCGATAGCTTACTATAACTTCTGTTATTATTTTATCATAAATTAAAACAAATATTATAAAATGTTATTAATCACATGCACATAATTGCGTTTTATGCTAAAATTATTCCTCTACATATATTGTATACAAATAAATAGTTATTTTTTAAGTGAAGTTAGGAATAGAGTACATAATAGAATATCCTGAATATTTATAAAAAGGGTAGAAGTAAAAAGTTAGCATAGGGTTCTAGGGAACTCTTCCGAATAGAGAATCTATAACATTCTAAGAATGAGATATTCAAATCTTTGAATCTCTGAAAACCGTTCTCTCTAAATAACAATTACGCGTTAATATGCCGTACTTACCAGTAAGATAACAGCGCACATAAAAATATATCCAAAATGTGTATCACAAATGCCACAGAAATAACTAATTTAATTAATAAAAACTTATTTCACAATGGCTAAATCCAGACTGAATACCTATCGGTTGATTGTAATGACACATTATCGATAAGATTCCTTGATAATGATAAATTATTTATTTTCATCGATTAACTTCAGGAACAAAGGTGATTATCAGTTAATATGAAGTATAGAATGGTTTGATAAGGAGGCTTCATATGCAAATCGGACTTAATGAACTCCTTATCTTGTAAGAAATTCCCGCAAGTGTACAATGATAATGAGAGTATTCTGTGGAATATTTTTAATAGGTTACCCTGTTAAATTTTTGGATATTTTATGAGGCGTAACAGATGTTTAGTATTATAGTTTATATTGTCTTTATTAGCATTCATTAAATGTTACAATATATGCAGAGAAATACCTAGTTAGTAAGGGTTCAATATATGCATAATTCTTGGCACTGGTGAGAAAATAAAATAGCATTATGTGCTTAATATAAATTTCTTCGAAAAATGGTAGTCGCATTACTAATATTCGGAAACGAAATGCTATTTGAATTAGCGAATTCTTTTCGGTAAATTTAATGGTGTTGACGAGGTTTCAACAAACTGAAAAGGTAAAACGACAACAACAACAACAAAAACAACAACTGACAAAAAAATTTCTGGGGCTTTCATGTTGGTGGTTTTACCAACATTTTTTAGATCATAGATTTAATGCAGACTACATTTTTTTTATTGTGAGAATTCGACTAGGTATTTCATAAGGAAATGGTGCAGGACATTTTAGAATGGCATATCTCAGCGTTTTGTATAGGTATACTCATATTAAACAGAGCGACAAATAAATAATTTTGGGTAATCCCTGTAGCACAGATAGCATAATACTATAACCTATAGTATATGTTTGATACAGTTGCGTAGTTTATGTTTATCTAATCAATGGCAGCGTCATTGATATCAATTTAATTTCATTTCTAGTCATACAATAACTTCCATATGTACAATAAATCTAAATACGTACTTCATTCACAATACTATATATACAAATATGCGCTTTTCGTAGTATTTTCTGCCCAGGACAGGTATAAAACAGCTTCTTCGGTATTTCCATCTACGACATGGACACCTTCAAATGAGCCTGTACACGTCTCTGTAAGGCTGGCTTATAATCGCAATGTACTTACGTTATTTAAAGCAATTGTTTATTATTATAGTTTAGTTGTACTTGAAATGCACTGTCGATCAATCCTATTAATAAATTCATTCGTTTTAAATATTGACCATATTTTTTTAATCTTGTTTTGCTTAAGCAATGTAATAAAATTAGCTCAATTTAAAATACGACGTCATCATATCTCATAAAGGGCAAACATGTTATTACAATTTCTAATAGCGATTCTTATTATCAATTGATGAGAAAACAAACAGTTTATGAATGTTATCTTTTTCTTTCTATTAAATTGAATTGTGTGGGCTGTTGGCGATTCTTTATTATCTAGAAAAATATATTATCTATTTAGTTACTGAAATATATCTCATTTATTTATGGCTGAAAAAATGCGTGTTGTCCAGATTATTATTAATGTTAATTTATAGAAATTTGTTTGGTGATAAAGAAATATCGTATGGATAAGATTATCTGTAGATAGAAGTAGGAGTCTACATGGGTTTAAGATGGTATACATAGATTAGAGATGGTATAGACGGTATACATAGGTTTGAGGGGAATTAATTTCGCATGTGTTTCACTCATTGACACTTTGTAAGGAAGAATTTTAAGGAGAGAAATGGCTGCGAAAACATTGGGATAATTTATTTAAATTTAAATTTACACAGACTAAAAATATTTTGAGTTTAATACATAATTTTTGTGTTCCAATCCTAATCCCATAAATATCTATAACTATTTTCCACATTGACCACAGATTAACAGCTATTTTGAATAATTAATAATAATTAATTACCCTTTATATTGAGTTACCATTTATGACGATAATAATAAAAATTATGTAATTATTTCCATTTTAATTAACAATATTATTGAATGCAATTAATTTTTAATTAGAAAACTGCCAAAATACTGGAAAATATTGGCGTTCCCTAGTGGTCCCAAGTGCAAGTACAAGTGGTGCAAATTGGGTACAAATATTTTAATTAACAATTTTTATATAATAAACGGGCAAATATTTTCGAACATTTCTCTGAAAACGAGCACCGTGTGCGTATCAAACGTCCATAGTTCACCGTCTAATTACATTGTCGACGGGTAAATAGTGATTATACAGTGATAGCAACACAAATACGGCCGTCTCCCGCTTCGCCACTTACTAGTTGGTTAACATTAGTCAGTCAACGGAGTTTGTGTGATTCATATCGTAACGTTAGAGGGAAAGTTTTACAAGTAAGCCTTTTTATATATGCACGTGTAACGAATTTTTTTTAGTCCTCTTGAACATAATACCTCAAAGTAACTAAGTTTTGATTTGATTTACATTTATAGGTACTTATACTTTTTCACATGCTTTCTGTCTATATATTAACTACAGTATGTTAATTATTAATTCATAATGTATAAAATTCCATAAGGAATGGACAAATTCTAAATATCATGTAAAATAATGTGTAACTAGAGAAATTCTTGAAGACTATCAAGTTCACAAGTGACTGACCTGAGATTATCAAGCGTTAAAAAAATATTTGAAAGATACAATATTTGTATGAGGTGTAAAACTATTTTATAACTTGTTACGTAGTTGTTATGTCGATATTGTAATAGTTTTATATTTTAATCAATCTCCTTAATTTTTGTGTTATTAATTAATATTATCGTATTATGTATTTAATCCATATATTAGAGTGAAATTATAAATTTCTATATACATTGATATAATATACAATATTAGTGTATATAATATTGGGTTATTGTTAATTTAAAGCTCAATCTAAAGTTAGGCTTTTATTACTGACTACCCACTTACCGTTCTTACTATAGGTATATGATCCGTTTTTAAATTCTGGATTTGAGAATCCTTGCTCAAATTTTGTTTGTATCAAAATATGACAAAAATAATTTAAAGAAAATCGATATGTATGTATAATATCCATATAATAACACCATTTTATTGTAACATGATAGTTATGATGAGGAGTACGGTTATTGAAAAAAAAATCGTTCCATCCGATTTAAAGTAAAAACTATACTTTTTTTTTAATGAATATGTAACACGCTTATATTTATTTTATGGGCCAGTTTATTTTTTTGTTGTTTAGGTGCATTTCAAAATATATTTCTATTAGACCTCTTTGCTGCATGTTTACATTTCAATTCGAAAATATATTCCCGAAATTTCTAAAGTTTTCTGAGTGTAAGTTCTACCGGGGTTAAATTGGCATGGTATAATATTTTAAATAGTATAACATATAAACAGATATTGCATGTTTTCATGACATGATTTTAAGTAGATAGGATTAGTATAAAACTTTTTTATAATAGCAGGTACCTTATTACTGACACACTTATGATGTCATTAACAAACTTATCGTTAACATAATTTGTACAAAAATAAAAACAATTACATGTATATTTCCTTCGTTTTTATTCCGATAACCTTTGCAATAATTATAAAAGCCAATTAAACATGTGCCAGTCAGTTGTTTTCTGATCGGATACGAACATCGTTGGTCTGTGTTGTTACAAAAAAAAGGTTAAATTGGCGGGGAAAATGACAGCTAATGGAAAATCTCGTGGCAATGATTCGTCATTTTCTATGGAAGTAAATAAACGAGCGCAGGGGTTAATAGCAAAGAGAGCAAAAGCTTATTTACGTGCAGTTGAAAAGAGTCAATGTCAGGGTATGTATAGTGTAAAACAAATAGCTAGAAATCATTAAAACATACGGAAAATATTATGTTTCATTCCGGGTTTCGGTTAATCACGTTGCGGTCACATTATGCATGACCGTGGATAGAAACTTCGGTCAGTAAATATGATATGATATGAATTTAACTGCATTCTATCCATTACCAACACTTTTAAGTTTAATATTAATCATATAACAAAACAATCGTCAAATACAATTCATTCATTTTTACAGTATCAGTCATTTAAATATTATTTATTTATCTGTGGTATAAGTATGAAATATAGGTAAATTTATAAATATAAAGATAACAGCTGCACTCGCTTCACATGTGTGGGCAGATAACTTTACTATAAATAATATTTACTTACTGGGAATTGTTTTGATAATTATAATTATTGATTATAGATTAAAATGCGTCATTTTCTTGTGCTCTGGAATGTACCTAATAGTAAAAATATAAGTTTTATTATTTACTAACTTTTGCCCACAGCTACGCACGTGTTAATTCGGAGTAGTTTAATAGATATTATTATACATATAAACCTTTCTCTTGAATCACTCGAGCTATTAAAAAAAAAAACCCCATAAAAATCTGTTGCGAAGTTTTAAAGATTTAAGCATACATATAGGGAGAGAGAAAACGACTTTGGTTTATACTATGTAGTGATATCAGTAGACAAATAATGTCAATGAATTTATGAAAGTACCTAAATGATAGCAAATTATACGCAAAATTTTAGAATTTATTTTGTATCCTTTTGGTTAGGTAGGCATTTTTTTTGTAGCGTTCATAAGCCATAACTGTGTGTGTTATATTAATAAAATTTTGAAATATTAAATAGACGGATTTTTTGTTTATTTTGACTGTGAAAAGAAATATCGTCAAAGAAGTGACGCGAGGGAATGAAAACACGAGGCGTTGAAGTAGAAATCCGAAAGAACTCATGGGAATCTATAAAATCACACATTTTCAAAGTACTCGGAAAACTTTAGAGGCAAAACTACTAGACGACTCGATGACGTCGCAACGGAGTGATTTTATTGATTGAGTTTATTTTAATTGTGTACTTGCTCTAGTATTTAAAAAGATAAAAAGAAGACATTCGATCAATAGGATTCGAAACTACGCTATCGCATTACCACCGGCACCGCCTAAGATGCTAAGCCTCCCATGATCCCATCTCAGCATCGACAAATAAAATTTCTAATGCCATAAGTAAATTTTTTTTTCAGTGCCTACAGTTCAAAAACCGGGGCTTCCCCGATTGGAATCACTTCAAAGGGTCGCACATATACCCATAGTCGAGTCTGGGATCGGTGTCACCGAAAAAATCTATTCAAAAATAAGAGTAAGTGCTAGTCTATTCATATACTTCGTTTTCATAAAAATCTATTATTCGGGCATCTTATAATGAAACTGATATTTTAATTGGTTGCAAAGTTTAGTTTATTAAATTTTTAAAGTAATATTATCTCACCATAATCACAGATACTACTTTTTTTAAATTATTAAAATCGGCACCTACATAATCACGTGCACGTGTACCTAAACAAAACTTACAGGAATCCAACCCCCTCATCCGCTGGTACCTCACCCTGGGTGAGAAGTCTTTCGACATTGGAGTCCAACTCGCGCTACCAGCGGTTCACTTGCTGGAGACGCCTATCCACCAACTCGATCGGTTCCTCTGCAAGTCACTGGATGTGGTGGAGAAACGGGTCCCGTCGATCTATTTGCCGCCACAGGCTGTGAGTAATAGATGACTAACTAGCTATTAGCTTTATCTAGTTTAAGTGTTTTTTATATTATACTAAAATACACATAATATAAGAATAAGCCAATATTATTTCATGATCTGGGTTATGTGAATGGAATAAATTCCCTCACGATAAAAGTATTTAATAAAAACGCGGTACAATGGTGTTCCCACAAACTTCAATTTAAGCTTCTACTTATCCCTGATATACAACCATCGAATAAAATTCCGTTCTCCGAGGGACGCAACCCCAATGTATTATTTCAATAGACTACTATAATTTACTAACAATGCATACCGTAAATCCATGTTTTACCCAAAACAGAAATCTTGAAACCAATTAATTAACAAATTTCAAGGCATTTATCGTAGCAGAAGTCTTAACAAATAGTCCTTCCCAATTTGAACAAAAAGAACATCTTCCCAGATGTATTCTGAAACCCGGCAGTTCGTGCTCCGCAGAGCGGACTCGGTGAAGCAGCTCGGGACAGCTGTCCTGGACTCGCGGGTGACCGCGGTGACGGCCACCGCGCTGGACCGCGCGCTCACCACCGCCGACAAGTACGTGGACAGATACCTGCCCCCGGATTACCAGGATGCTGCTGATGGTAAGTTAGGTGTACTTTTAAATCTTCTGCTTTTATTTCTTTATGTAACTCCCGATTCCAATGGGGATGGATTCTCCTAATGTCAAGCTTTGAACAGATATACAGAGAATCTTTTTAATCTAGACTCTTAAGTCAAATCCATCGAAATGACATTTCACACATATGTTTTGACGTAACAGCTTTATATCCGTTCGGTTAATCTGTGAACATCTTTAACAAAACCAAAAAAAAATATTGATGAAATGTAGAAACTAGTACTATTACCTACATATATTTTATAAATGTTTTCTTTTACTCAACCTGTACTTAATATATCTATTTTATGACAGAAATTTATCTAATAACTCTTCTCATATAACTTTCCTAAAGAGGATAACTCTAAGATAAGTTCGTTAAATGGTTACAAATTTAGACTGATAAATAAGGAATTATTAACACTAATAACTTTTTCTTATACTTCTTTTAATTAAACCATTAAGTTGAACGGAAAACCTAAACGTAACCTTTTGGGGGTTATCCTACTAATATTATAAATGCGAAAGTTTGTAAGGATGTGTGTGCGTTTGTTGCTCTTTCACGCAAAGACTGCTGAAGCGATTGCAATGAAATTTGGTACGTAGATAGTTGAAGAACTGGAATAACATATAGGCAAATTTTTATCCCTATATTTCTACCGGATACGGACTTACGCGGGTGAAACCGCGGGGCGCAGCTAGTTTTTTAATAAAACTTCATCATCATCATCATCAGCCCATATATGTTCCCACTATTGGGACACAGGCCTCCTATGAGGGTTCAGGCCATAATCCACCACGCTGGCCAAGTGCGGGTTGGCAGATGTCACATGTCGTCGAACTTTTTAATTCTCGGACTTGCCGGTTTCCTCACGATGTTTTCCTTCACCGTTTAAGCAGTGGTGATGTTATCCACATGCGCAGATAAATTGAAAAATCAATTTATTTCCTGCACGCTCGCCCGGTCTCGAACCCCGACTTATCGATTTTGAAGTCCGAGGTTCTCACCACTGAGCCACCACTGCTTTTTTGATAAAACTTGTATGAAGTTAAATGTGAGAAAACAGTTGTCAAAGTAAAATACGATGTGAGATAGTAGGTATATACTGGTATTTGTTTTCTTCATAAAGGCCATGATAAAGTACTTGCAATTAACAAGTGTCAAATTGATAGACGTATTGTGATCTAACATTTGATCTTTCGTCTAGACGACGTCTAATGTGCAAATTAGGCGCATTATGCATTAAATTCATGACAAGTTCGGAAATCGAGTTTGATTCCTACAGATATGAAATCCATTTTTTGATGTCGTAAACAGAATAATATAGGCGAGAGAAGCGAGTTCTACGTTTTACTATCATTTTTTTATACATTTTTCTACTACACTTTACTGAGAAACTTGGACGCTTTTAAGTTTTGATAAAGCATTTCTTTTCATGTATATGTGTGTTATCAATCATAAAATATTATTTTATTCACATTAAAAAATTTGACTATATAGGTACACAACCTTTAACTTTGCGAACCCTCCTACTCTGGCACCGCTTTTTTCTGGTAACTTAATAAATAATTCTGATCTTTGCACGTAACATTTTGAACACAGATAAAAAATATCAATATATCTAAGAATTACTACTAGGTTTGATTTAAACATTACATATGGAAGCAAACGTGAATATATGATATATGCTCACGTTTACAGAAAACATGACATTAAAAGAGGCTGCCTCCATTCATTTTTTCTTTTGTGCCCGAGTGTACTGTAGGACATAATATTTGATATGAATTGTTTGTTTGATTGTTTTGATTTATTTTCGATAATAAAAGGAAACTGCTTTCTTATCACTTTGATAAGGTTGGATAAAAACCTGATCATATAAGTCTAGATTTATAATTCCAAGCTAAAAACGATGAAGATTACAGTGCTACGAAATTTTTGTATCTAAATTATATCTTCTCCAAGTTATTGTAAGGTACTGATTTTATAATTAGCCGTGAAGTCATTTGTTGTCCCATTAATGTCGGTATAGATATCGGTGGTTATAGCGAGGTTATCTCTGTTTGTTACTCGATAGATCGGGATCTTACTCATGGACTATGCACCCGGGCGTGTAGACATTATTATCATGTGACAATAGACTGCATTCATAGATTTATAATTAGTTAATGATTGAAAAAGTTATCATGTGATGTTTGGACTCGTTTATCAAACCTCATCGAATTTATATAATCTAATGTTACACCCTTTAACCTACAGAATTCATATACTTTACACATTGAAATCACATTTTATAACGTATGAGTTGTTCTGTAAATAAGGCTAGAATATGTTAAACTCGAATATATATAAATTACTAGCTGCACCCGGCAAACGCTGTTCTGCCTTACTCTTATCGTTAAGTGGTATGAAAAATAGATGTTAGCTACCCAATATGCTTACCAAATTTCAGAGGAATCGGTCAAGCCGTTTCGGAAGAGCATAGAGACTAACATTGTGACACGAGAATTTTATATATCTACTATATAAAAATAAGTCTGGTTTTCCTTCCTGACGCTATAACTCCAGAACGCACGAACCGATTTCCACGGTTTTGCATTCGTTGGAAAGGTCTTGGGCGTCGTGAGGTTTAGAGCAAAGAAAATTCCGGAAAAATTTCAACAGAAAAGCGGGAAAAACGAAGCCATCTGGTGGCGAAACGGAGTTCGCCGGGTGTGCTAGTTAAATTATAATGCATCTGCCTCATAAGGCACATCGGGATTTCATTTACTAATCATTTTGTAGCTTATTCTAAAATGACGTTACGTACTCATACAAAAGTCGATTGTGAATAAGTAGTACATTTTCCACTAACGATTAGTCACAATCAAGTCGCTTAGTTAACGGCTACCATCAAGCCGCTTAGCTAGCGGTTACAATCAAGCCGCTTAGCTAGCGGTTATAATCAAGTCGCTTAGCTAATGGCAACAATCAAGCTCAGCAAGCAGCTAACTGCACCACAGTGGTGATAATAGTGACGAGCGCGGAGAGCTCGGGCGGGGGGGAGTCGGGGCGCGCGCGCGCGGAGCTCGCGCTGCAGCACGGCCAGCGGCTCGGCCGCAAGCTGCAGCGGCGGCTCACGCGCCAGGCGCTCGCTGAGGCCAAGGCGATTAAGGAGCAGATACACGTGCTGGTGTATGTCGCCGAGCTGGTGAGTTTGTCAATTTCAATTGTGTAATTTTGTGTTAAAATAAAATTGATTCAATATAAGTGTGTGGTGTTAGAAAGTTAGATGAGGTGGTGATTTAAAATAATAGATTTAAGTTTGAAGCAGTCGAAATGTAGTTATTCAAAACTGTTGTAGTATTGGACCAATGAACTTTTCTATCACCAATTTCTACAGCATTGTCATAACTGTATGTTTTATGTATTGTGATTAAAAACGAACGGTTGTCAAAGAAACTTAACAGGATTGTCTTTATCCTATCGCTCATTTACAATTCAGTTTCCGACTTCCTTTGCTCAAAATGTATTGTATCGGAAATCATAAAACATTATATCCTAATTCCTTAAGATCGCTACGGACCCGATACTCGCCTGGCAGAAGGCGAAGGAACTGTACGCATCTCTCTCCAAGCCCGAGCCGGAGAACCAGGCCCGACCGGCCACGCTCGAGGAGCTCGTTGTCTTGTTGTCCCGCGAGACCGCGAGGAAAGTCGTGCATCTGATTAACTATACGCACTCCGATTTGCCGAAGTGAGTATTTTATGATGAATTTTGTTACCTGAGCAAGCTTAGAATATATATTGTATATTAAGAAATTTCACTAAACTGCCCTTCCAATTGGTCTTTGTTATGTAATAGAAATCATTATTCTTCATATTCCTCTTTATGGCAAGAAAAACGCCCATAGTATAGCGCCAAAAATACGCTATTAGTATACTTCCTAAGTTTTAAAATCTCAAAACCTTTTCTTAATTCACTATAAAATGGGCCAAAAATAGGAATATATACTGGCGCTGGCGAAGAGGAGTCGAAGAGAAGAGTTTTCTAATTCAAATAAATGTCCAAAAAATATAAAATACGCATTTTTTACTTGAACGTAAGATGTTGTCCATAGCCAAAGTAGTTTCTTGCAGGATTTGATGCTACGTTTAAAGCTATCGAGAAACGGATATTTGGATATTTTAGATTAGTTATAGAAACGGATGAGAGGATGTTTTTATTTAGTTATTTTATGTAAGTCACTTTATGATTTTATGTAGCTGTTACTTCTACTAATAACACTAACAGATAAGCAAGTGGTGATGTGGACATATTATATTTTACTTCTTTGTTAATATTCTAACTAGTTTTAAATGATTGTGAAATATATTTATATTCAATTAATGCTGTTTTGGTTCCTTTTAAAATGCAAATATATTAAATGGAATGATTTATCATTGATAAATACCCAAATAATGCATGAAACAAAGCAAATAAGCAATGCAAAATAAAATGAAAAGCGTTAATCAATAGCTCATTGAGCTCCTATTTTAAATATTGCAATACTTGGATTCAAAAATAGTGCTTTATTTAAAAGTTTCCAGGTAATTTGTGTAACTTTCTTCACTCCACTTTCTTTTATAACCTGCATTTGAATATATATTTTATTGCAATACCTACCTGCAGTTCGGTCGGTTTAAATTTTAAACGCATCCCGCTTTCAGAAATGTCCGTCAAGGGTTGACAGCTGTCACCAACCATCTGTCCGTGGCCGCCGAGACGTTGCTCAAGGTATGGGCGGGAGATATCCCTCCATCACATACTATAATAATGTTCTTTACT
>NC_052104.1:8100739-8111576 GCF_012273895.1 Zerene cesonia | reverse complement strand
AAAAAAAAAAAAAAAAAAAATTAAATTCCTATAACGTACGATATTTAAATTGCATAAAAAGTTCCTTACTGATTTTGCTAATTAACAGTTCAGAGAACAAAACATGTTTTTAAATTATGAATGACTATGTTATAATTACATTTTGTAATAAGTGACATAATTTGTTTATTCACAATCAGACGGTACCGGTTGAAACGGCTCTATCGGAAGTGAGAAGTTGGCGCGGAAAGCTCAAGGCGCTCCTACAGCAACTGCAGGACACATCAAAGACTTACCTTGTAAGTTCAGACACATAGTCATTATTGGTTTGTTGAATTATATCTAATCGGACAATACTAGTCCTAATCCGTTTACTACGTATATACGTTGATAGTTGTCTGTGATCTAATCATACAAATTTTGTACTCAGGAACAACTAGCGATGTTTTTGGCGGGAAATGAAGAGCGCGAAAAAATAACGCCACGTTCGGTTTACGAGCAACGCGATGATTTGGCGGCCATCAATGGATACAATTAAATAACAATATTAGCTTTACTTTTAAATTAAGAATATCTCGATTATCATTTTTTTTTTATTATTTTAAATACTCATAGGTTATTTCACGTAATTTTTTTTTAATTTTATTCAAAATTTTTATTTTATTTGTTTCACTTTTATTTCAATGTATTTTTATTTTATTTTTTTGAATATAATTGTACAAAACGTGTAGTTAAAAGTTATGACAATGGATTGGTCGATTTAAAACAATATGATTCATTTAATTAATATTATCATTATTATACTATAGAATCTTTATTGTTTAATTTGAATAATAAAAGGGATTTTAAATACGGAAGTCGTTTCATTATTAGTTCGTAATATTCTTTATCGCACACATTATAATTAAGTCAAAAATAGGATATAAGATGCAAAGGGCGGCTTTATTGCTCAATAGTAAATTTTTACAAACAACCCGTGCCAATCAAAGATGATATAATTTCAAATTCAGGAAGGTAGTGTTAAAGGGACATAACACAAAACATAAAAGCACAAAATAATACAAAAAAAAAAGACCGAAACGAAAATACTGAAAACAAGCAAAGCAAAGAGTACTATAATAATACGGGTACTCAAGCGTTTGTGCTTTCCACGTGCCAGTTCGTAAATTATTTAAGAGTTGCACAGCTTTTTTTCGCTGAAAGAGGCTAGGCATAGGGAGAGAAATATTCATATATTGTGTGTTGTGAGTGAATAATTATTGTTTAAAACATGCGATATCTACGGTCAACATATTGTGATTAAAATATAATAATACTCCTTGGGCATCCCTCCATTGGGATACATAACCATAGTAAATTTTAAAAATGTTATTGCTTTCATGCTTATTATGATGATGTGACATGCATTAAACAAGCTAATATACTATAAATGTTAAGTTAATTTAAATTTTTGTAGCTAAGCAAAATTCTAACCTGTCATCAAAGAATGTCCTTTATAAAATATGGATTGTCAAATCAATGTATCGGAGGAAACAACAAATAGACCATGTTTTTATGTAAGTGTGTAATGACTTAGAACCCACGTTACATATTAAAATTTATTTCAGCCAATCCTCATAATTTATTTATTATTATAATTACAACAACTCGGCCTTCATCTAACATAAAATTAATATATGTTTTTCTTCAATATTCATTTGAAAATTTTTTTCTTGTACCGAACTATTAACGATAACGTAAACATACATATATATATATATATATATATATATATATCCTGTAGAGGAACAGCTAAATATATTAGAATAATTGCAGATTAGTTGTAAATGGTATGACCTATTATAAATTGTATAGTCTAATAATTTTCGACTTTTAATTTTTAAGGCTCCCAATGATTACGTCTTGGTGGAATTAGGTAAAAACGAAAATGAGAATGAAATAAAATGGCGAATACAGAATACCCTATGGCTTACAGCAATAGCCATTCTATTATGGATTTTTAGTTATATCTTCGCTGTAGCAGCAATGGCATTTTTGAGTTGTAGCTTATCGTCCTATTACAATACGTCCTACAACAAAGGGTTTTAATGTATTTGAACGTAGAAATGTGTGAAATTTGAGAATAAGTTACGGTAAATTATAAAATTTTAAATTATTAACTTGCGTTTTATTGGAAGTGGTAGGTATGTAGAAGGTATGTAAGATGTATAACAGTTATTACCAATTTAATATATTTGCTAACCTATCAATGAAAGTCTATCATCCTCTTGAGCAAGGCAAGGGTGGAAAGGATCGTTGTGTGGGTGATATTATGAATCCTGTAGTCATTATTCCATCATCATCATCAGTAATGCAACGTCATTAATTACAAACGTGCAAAAGCTCTTCACAGACATCAATTCAAACTATTATTTGAAGAAGAAATCAGGGAATATGGAGAATTACAAATTCACTGTGCTGTGCGATGGCTTTCAAGGGGCAGCATGTTGAAATATTTCTTCAATTTCAGAGAACAGGTGTTGCAACTTTTTGAAAGGGACGGAAAATTGTAAACCATTGGAAGTCGATTTGCGATTTTCGAATGCTTATCACAGTCGTTTGAGAAGAGATTTTCAGAATTTGAAAGAAAAAAAAATATATACAAATATTTATAAACCTGTTCATAATATGTTTGGCGGACATAGTTGGTTATCAAGTAATTTTGGATAGTACATATGTGTGTGAAAAGATTTTTGTCAGACCTTAATTACGTAAAAAATAAATACCGCACACCGTTAACTGAGCAACTTAAATGTGCCTTGCTGTTGCTGTTAACATCGGATTTGTCGCCTAACATAAGTAAATTATTGAAACACAAACAATGGCAAAAATCACATTGATTGTAGCAATGACTTATCGTAGTTTTAAATTTGAGAAGGTACATCTTTAAATTAAATTTTCTTTCTATATTAAACTGCCAAATTAGCATAAAATATTCTATGCTTGTTCGTGTGTATTATTGCATAATAAACAATAATTTAAATAAATTTCTTAATATTAGGTTTCCATTGCGCATAGCCTGAGAATAATTGAAATACTTAGAAATTGTAAGTGGCCCGTCATGAAGGTGGTGAAACAATCTGGTTTGGCCCGACTTTTAAAAAGGTTGAGCATCCTTGCTCTGGAGATTTTTTTTTTTGTATTTAATCACACTAGCAGCTAAAAAGCTGATGCGTGTGTATTTTATGATTTGAAAAAAATATTTAGTTCATCCAATTTATTTTTAAAACTATTCAACGTGGGAGCCATTATTACACTCTCGGGTAGCCTATTCCACTCTGTGACAACACGGTTGGATAGAAAATGCCTCATGGGGTTGCATTTACTTCGCACTCTCCACAATTTGCGTGAATGTCTAAGTAAATCTTTGTTTTCATTCAGAGTATCATCTGTGGTATTAAGTCTGTCGTCTATTACTAATTTTTAATTCTATAGGCTGTGGTCATTGCGTCTGTCGAAATCTATCTGTCACTTGATGTCATTGTTCGCAGGCCAGATACATATTTATATTTTATAATTAAAGCCAAAGTGCGTTAGAAAAAGTAAATGCTTTGTCGTTTTATCAATGTTTAAGGGCAATTAATTTATAAAATAAGTAAAGAGTTACGGTTTATAGCCGAAAATGCCGTCAATAGATGTGATGCTGCCCCCTGGGCAGGTCAGCGATGCACCGGAGGAGCCAGTGGCTCCTCCGCCGCCAGTTATTGGCATTATATATCCTCCTCCGGAAGTAAGGAGTATCCTTTTTAAATCAACAAACATATAATTCGCGAAAGCCACAAAATTACTGTTAACCTAATTTCGATATCTTACATCGTATAATTTATTTTATATGTGGATGTTTAGATTATATGTATGTTCATATATACCTATAAATAAATATTTTTTCCAGCTTACCATTAAAACATACAAAGAAAATTCTGATGGATTTATGAGGATGAAATAGGTATACTGCATAGTTGTTAATATGTATTATATCATCTTTACCAACATTTAATAAGTATCCATTTTCATCTTTTTCGACAGCATATCATGTGTAGAGTATCTTATTTGATATGAAGACTGAAGACTTAAAATTTATTAATAAAACATAGACTGCAAAATGATAAATTTTGGTATTTGTATGCACAATCAATAAGTATAACAATTTATATATTTTTCTTACAAAATGCTAAAACATATAGTTTTATAATTGCAAAGTTTCAAATAATATTCTTTAGCGAAGCTACTTAGATATTGTGGACAAAACTGCAAGCTTCGTGGCTCGTAATGGCCCAGAATTTGAAGCCCGTATCAGGCAGAATGAACTCGGAAACCCTAAGTTCAACTTTCTCAACTCCGGCGATCCTTATCATGCCTACTATCAGCACAAAGTTAAGGAAATCAGAGAAGGAAAAGGTTAGTATGATTTAATCCATAAACTGTAAAAAATCTTCCATGCTGATGTTATGTGTATTGTTTTTGAAATTTCAATACTTTCACATTTAATATGCTCAATAATTAGTAATCAATGTTTGTGCCCAAAACAAATTAAACATTCAACACAGTTTGACTTGTTTATGTTGCTTTTTTAAGGATATTTCATTATTTTGATCTGTCACTTATCAATAAAAGGAGTAGATGTATAAAAAGAGGAATTATTTAAATCATATTTGTGCAGGTCAAGACACAGCTCCTGCACTATTGGCTCCACCAATTCAAAGACCTGGTCTTGCTCCTGCCACTGCTGCACGGCAACAAGAGCTCCTCAAGGCAGCAGCTCCGAGTGAGCCTCCACCACCACGTGACCCTCCACCAGACTTTGAATTTATTGCCGATCCTCCATCAATATCAGCACTTGAGCTTGACATTGTTAAACTTACTGCACAATTTGTAGCCAGAAATGGGAGACAATTCCTTACAGACTTAATGAAGAAAGAAGAGCGAAATCATCAATTTGATTTCTTACGTCCACAGCATTCACTGTTCCAATATTTTACGCGCCTTTTGGAGCAGTATACAAAAGTGCTTCTGCCACCAAAAGAGCTTGTTTCCAAGTTGAGTTCAGAGATAAGATCTGGAGTGTTGGAGCAGGCCCGCACCCGAGCTGCATGGCATTCACATCAAGCTAAACGTAAGGCTGCTGACGAGGCGCGTATCGAGAAAGAAAGATTGGCGTATGCATCCATTGACTGGCATGATTTTGTAGTTGTTGAAACTGTCGATTATCCTGCCGGCGAACCGGGAGACTTCCCTCCGCCAACTACACCGTTGGAAGTTGGAGCGAGAGTGCTTGCTCAAGAACGCGGGGAGGACATCGCCCATCATAACGAAGAAGACGATACGGAGATGCAACTTGAATCCGAATCAGAATCTGAGTCTGATGACGACCTAGCTGAAATGGAAGATCGCACACAACAGCAGCAACGGCCTGACGACAACAGAGTACAGGATATGGAAGAGGAGAGCTCATCCTCTGAAGATGAGGGTCTTCCGGAGCCTCCCAGACAAGCTGGAGACGAAGCCCCATTACCACCGAGACCGGATCGCGTGGTGGTTAAGAAGTACGATCCGAAACGTGCTCGCCCGCAGCCGACTCCGGCCAACGAGGAATGGCTGGTGTCTCCAATCACCGGAGAAAAGATTCCGGCTAACAAAGTGGCTGATCACGTGAGGATCGGTCTGCTGGACCCGCGCTGGTTGGAGCAGAGAGACCGCGCGGCGGCCGAGCGCACCGACAGAGACGAGGCGCTGGCTCCTGGAGCGGCTATCGAAGAGTCGCTTAAACATGTGAGTTTTCCTTTAGTATTTCATTTATTTATTTTTAAATATACAGCCGTAGCCAAGTGTAAATGTTGATTCTAATTTGAATATTTATTGTGTAACTAAATTATCACAAATGTAAGTAAAACTAACTGAATAAAGTAGATACTAGTGCAAGTTATCCTTTATTGTCAAATCTTCTCTTTTACTTCAATTAACTGTTTGATAAAAATTTAGATAACTCTATACGTAATTAATTCTAAACCAATGTATATTGTAATCTAAGGATTATTTAAATAGACCTATATTCATTGAAATCCTTTAAATCCCTCCAGCTTGCTGAACGTCGTACGGATATCTTCGGTGTGGGTGACGAGGAAACCGCCATCGGTAAGAAGATAGGTGAGGAAGAGAAGAAGAGGGATGAAAGAGTGACGTGGGACGGACACACGTCCAGTGTGGAGGCCGCTACCAGAGCTGCCAGGGCTCACATCACACTCGAAGATCAAATCCAACAGATCCATAAGGTACTAAACTACACACCTAGACTATATCTAGACGAAACTACAAATTTAAAGTACAAAAATTAAACTAAATTGGTTTTAAGGTTAGGTTTTTGGATTTATTGTTCAAATATTATAATTTGTAAAATTTGAGTATGTTTCGAACAATGCATATCGATGAAATATATGTTATATGCGTGTAAAACTATTAAAGATATAAGTTTTATTAACACAGTGGGATTACAATCTAAATTACACCTGACAGATGTTGGGCGAAAGAAAAATTCTCGTTATTCGCATATTGTGTAACGAAAAACAATGCAATTAAAAGCGCTTTTATAATCTCACGGCGATACCATATACATGTATAATAATAAAAACATCTCAACAGGTCAAAGGTCTCCTCCCAGACGAGGAGAAGGAGAAAATCGGGCCGAAGCCCGTCCCCGCGTCCCGCAGCGGGGGCCGCCCTCCCCCGCCCCCCGCGCAGCGCCCCCCCGCGCCCGCGCCCGCCCCCGCGCCGGTGCTGCTCCAACCGATCCCCCCGCTGATGGTGCTGCCGCCGATGCCGCCCCGCGCCCCCCTCATCCCCACCCCCGTGGGCGCCCCGTTCGGGTTCGTGCCGAACGTGCCGGTGGGCAACGTGGTCGGCAACGTGTCAGTCGGCGCCGTGCCGCTGCCGGAGGACGACGAGCCGGCCTCGAAGCGGGCCAGGACCGAGGACGCGCTGGAGCCGGAGAGCAGCTGGCTGGCCAAGCATCCCGACACGGTGACTGTACAAGTAAGTTGTTGATAGTACACAATATATCTTTAAATATACATTTTTGTATTACTGACAGTAAACACACTGAACCTACAATAATAAAAACGTAGATGCAAAGTATGTGACGTGACGTCACGTCGCAATCCATATTCACGTTTCGGTGCCAGGATATGCACATTCAAACATTCTCTTAAAAACCCAGGTGTCGCTGCCGCACCTGCCCGAGCGCGGCGAGTGGCGGCTGGACGGGCGCTGCGTGCCGCTCAGCGTGTCGCTGGCCGCGCCCGCCGCCGACCTCAAGCACAGCCTGCAGCGCGCCACCAACATGCCCATTGCGAAGCAGAAGCTGCACTACGAGGTACTGCGCGACCATAGACAATACTATACTACCATAGATTTTACTGCACTGCCATACACTAAATTATACTGCCATAGACTATACTAGACTACCATAGACTACAACACTGCCGTAAATAATAGACTCCGTTCATATTGTATTCAATGTGGTCCGCAAACAAAAGAAACGACGTTAAAGTTGATTTTCGAATAATAAAGTAGCTTGTTTGGATTGTTATTTTTTACATTCTAAATTTCATGCGAATCGATACTGTGGTTTATCGATATGACAGTATAACAAACAGACGGATTTAATTATGTAGTTACTCAGTCTACTCTGTCAAATTCATCGTAAAAGTCAGCTTAGATGTAATTCGTTAAAAAAAAATCAGTCGTCCCACAAAGGATAAATCTATTTAACTAGCGATATTAATCAATGTTTAGAAGTAGAAATAGAAAAAACCGTCAATATATTAAAAAAGCAGACTAGGTTTTTTAAGAAAAATTTCAACATTACAATATATTTCAACTGTATTTACATCAAAAATGTTTTACAGGGCTTATTCTTCAAAGACACCAATTCTTTGGCCTATTACAACGTACCTCCCGGCGCCGTCATACAGCTGCAAGTTAAGGAGAGAGGCGGAAGGAAGAAATAGCATTAAATTGACCGTTTATATTGTGTGGTGATGATGTTCATTGTGACGATAGTAAACAATAAATGATAGTCTATGAATGGTGTTTTATGGTATGTTTGACATGACATCCGTGTTTGAACTATTGGAAAAAATAATGTATTTTTTCCAATTTGTTATACACTCGGGTTTTTATGATTGTTTCTGACTTCAAAAATAACTTTCCTAGTGTTTGCCATATTCAGAACGTTTAGGGTGGAAACTAGAGCACTTATGTATGTAAAGTCACAAGTACAAAGCAGATGGCATCTAACTTTTCAAAAGAATTGCCAGGAAATGTTCGACACTTGTTTGGCGAAATGCTTTTAATATACTCATTTACATTAACCAATATCAACTAACAATTTTGTGCCTCGCCCCCACTTGGTTCAAATTTCGGAATAACGTGTCGGTCGCAGTCGTGTATTTGTTCTCTAAAGTGTATCACTGATAGGTCCGTTGGTGTAAAATAAAGATTGCAAAAAAAATCGAATGTCGCGTTCAAAGTGCGGTTCGATAACATTATAAAATGACAAATACCCGATGTCCTGTGAACGAAAGAAAAACATGTTTTAAATATTAGACATTTATAGAATAAATTTTGTAATTCATGCATTATCTTTTATAGATTTGCTGATTTTCAACTATAAATAACAACAAAGGTTAACTAGAATTATATCAACATCCATTGAAATAATAATTCTTAATTATCTATGTATAATAATAAAGGGGGAAAGCAAAAATAAAACATAAAATCGGGTGAATTTTTTATTAACGTATAAAACAACAAGCTATATGGAATATTAATATCTGGAATGCTTGACCACAATATGATGTGCACCATAATTGTTATATCTATGATATGATCTATCACACAAAATGTACTATTTAAATATAAGATATATAAAATTGATCATCTTTAAGAATTACTAAACATTAGACATCTAGTTGCTTTGAACAATGTGATTTTTATTAAAAAAACGTGTAAAAAAAAGTATATATTATACTTATATAAAAGTGATGATTACATCTTATAAAAATGATCACATTTTTTGCAATGAGAATATATTAGTAACAATATAACATAAAAAAATAAATAAATATAGGAATGATTCAATCATCTTAAAATTAATAATCATAGCTAAAAAAAAATAACAAGAGAGCGAGTGCTTGCGAAAAAACATTTAAAATAGTTAACAAAAAAGCTTAGCTTCTGGTTTAAGACTAAAATTATTTTAGCATTTGATTTAAAACACGTTTTCATAATCCTTTCTCTTTCTATCACGCTGACGGCAGTATACTTGTCACGTTCTCGTCAATCATGAGTGAAAGAGACTGGAATATGAAAAATAACACATTTGGCTTGGTCGTTACAAAATTAAAAGCTGGAATGTTTCTATGTCTATGACAATAAAATATGCTATGAAGAATGTATAGAATTTAACGTCTATGAATTTATAGACAAAAGATCTAAGTCACATTTGCCTCGTGCTAGGAAAAAAAATTATATTTTAACTAATCAAAACATTAATGATCTGTTTCAAAAACCCCTTATTAAAGACCATGTCTTTTGTTTCAAATAACTAAATAGTGTTAGGATAGAAAGAGGTTACTTGGAGTAATTCCAGAGTGAGAAAAAGATAGAGCTATCGATAGGTCGTCTAGCGCCATCGCTCTTCCACACGAGAATTTAGCTCCTGCTTTAAGACGTTATATGGTTGGGGTCTGTAGTTCAATTAATGTCTGTCAAAAATCGTCACGATATCGTATCCGTTGATAATATATCGTCACGATTGTGAAATATCGGAACGCTACTGTAGTTTCGGAATGGTTTCAATGTATTCCCTGTATCTCTTCAACATCGGAGTATAGATAGCCTCCGAGTCCGCGTACGGTGTCGCCACTGGCGCTATGGTGGGTTCAGATCCTGTGAAAAAAGAAAAAAAAAAAAAATTAATTACTTGTTGCAAGATGCTGTAGAACTTGTTAATAATAAGTACACTGTGTACTTGTTTATTGTATGTTCAGTTTTACAACCAACAAAAATTTTCAAAATGCCTGCATGCCTGTCTAGATAGAGCCTATTCAGTCTCATTTTGAATAAGTATAGATTAAATTTTTCCGGGAAGACCGAAGCGGGTAGAAGCGGCGGTATTTCTTCTATAATAGTGATCTAACCCATAATGCATTATTTAGGAAATCTAAAAAAAAGATTTTCATTTCAATTTACATAAACGAGCATAATTCCTAATAAATATAATAAATCAACGAAAGTCGTATTAAATAAATGTGAGTATTATATATGTAACTAACCAGTGAGCTTAACCCCAGTGACTTCGCCCCACAGCTCGGCGGCTCGGATGGCCGCGCCCAGCAGCGCCGCGTTCGCGTGCTGCTCCTGCAAACAAAAATAACATTTATTATAAAACAGTTCTTAAAAATCTAAATAATATGTACCGTAAAGAAGGCCTCTCTCATTTAAAAGATGTTTAAATATCTAGGTATGTAATGAATGTCTGAAATCTAATAAAAACGTGAAAATATCGTCTGTGACATACTCAAGGCTAATTCTGATCATGCATCTTCCCTACATAGTATAAGACAAAGACGCTTTCTCTGTCCCTATGTCTGCCTCAATCTTTAAAACTACGTAACGGATTTTGAAGAGGTTTTTTTAAATAGATGTATATAGTGGTTCAAGAGGAAGGTATATTTATATAACATCTATTGAACTACTCCAAATTTAACGCGTGCCAACCCGCGGGCAAAAGCTAGTTTTTTTCATATTTTGGTCATGTACC
>NC_052104.1:8058354-8100729 GCF_012273895.1 Zerene cesonia | reverse complement strand
TTGAACACATCAGCAAATATCTGCAGCAGTTCCTTGTTGACGGACGCGCCGCCCGTGGCCACCACACGGGAAGATTTATCTGAAATAAAATATATATTGAAGTAATTATATTTTAAACATTAATACATAACCTAATTATGTCTGACGATGTTCTGAAACCAATCGTAGGTTTTCTGTAATTGAATTAAATTTAAATTTAGAATTTGAGTATTGGATTTGTTTTCAAATACCTGAATTAGTGGCGTCTCAGTGGTTATGACATTAGTCTAGGTAATTTGTATTCGGACAGCGTAGTGCGTCATGGCTTAATAATTTACTATAGTATTTCCTCGTTCGATTTTACGCGAGTATTATACACTAGCAGTTCGCCGCGGCTTCGCCCTTGCAGCTTTCTAATGGTGAAAGGATTTTTAAAAACGGTCGTGTAGTTTTTAAGTTTATCTAGTACAAACAAACAAAAATACAAATTCTTCGTCTTTATAATATTAGTGTAGATTAGATATATCGAGACACGTGGTCCCCCGTAACTAGGCTCGCTGTAAAATATTCGAAACGTCGGTTTAAATAATATAATTAATATATCGCGTTTAAAATCCGTCAAAAACTCGTTAATTTCCAAATGTCTACTATTCTGTGGATATTAACATTTGGTGGTGAAAATTACAATCCTGATGAGGTAAACAAATGTTTAAATATAATAATGTATGTCTGTTTATTCCAACCCAACAATATCCAAAACGTCTCACCAAGCGCGAACCCCATGTCCTCGGCGTGCGCGCGCCTCGCGAGCGCTTGCCCCTCGAGCAGCGCCCGCGCCTCGAACTGGGGCGAAGCGCCCCGGCCCGCGCTGCCGCCCCACGCCCACCGGCCGGCGCCCGCGCGGGGCACGATCTCCGCCGTGTCGTAGTATATGCCTGCACACGTGGCCACAGATACGATATATGCGTGTATATGAACTTATAGTTTGTATAATATTGGAGTAAAAGCCTCACATTCTTATGTAATATATGTCTCTTTTTCGTTATTTGCAACATTGTTTATTTGGTGTGGTACATAAGTGTTAAAATTAAATAAATTCTTATATAAAGGATAACGAAATATACGTGAGTACTGGCAATTACAAATAAAATAATGTCACAGTGTATAGTTATACACATACATATGAATAGAACGATGTGGTACTATGTACATGTATATTTTTTAATAATAATAGTAATTAAAAAAAATTACAATACGCATACATAAAAAAATATTATATTTTTTATTAATGATATTAATCCTATACGATTAAAAGTTTTTCATTTGTTATGAATGCTTGTGTAATATCTTATCATTTGCTATGTCACAGGTCAATTATTACAAAACAAAAATATTTTGAATCTTTGTGATATAGAATTTGATATATGATGGAAGTAGATAAGTTATACGAATATACATACATGATGGCTATGAGACCAGAATATTTTTTTTCAACAAAATTAAACTTTTTATATATTATATTTTTAATATGTAGCCATTTTAACGTTATTAACCGCCTCCTTGGTAGTGGTTTACGCATGAGCTTAGAACCGAGGGGTACTGGGTTCGATTCCCGGTGGGGATGCACAAAAAAAAAATGTCTCGGTCTGGCAGGACACAGAAGGCTGATCACCTATTTGTCCATAAAAGAAAATCGATGTGTCAGTGAAACAGATGTATATCATCTGCCCCATACCCCACTAGGGGACACGGGATTTCACTTTTATAACATTTAAAGAAACTTTCACAGCTAAAGTTGTGATGAAAAAGAGAACCCAATTTGCGCTCACCCATATATCCCATATTGCCTCTAACCGTAGCCTGCAGCAGTTCATTGAAGGCATCCCAGCTGGGACCGACCAGCCGGTCCCTATGGTTCTGCCTCGTTAGGGACCCGTTAGCGAAGCACAATAGCGCCATATACGGGGCCTCTGCCGTGGGGCCTACGAGGATGTGTCCCGCGGGTGGGGCTTTCGCTTCTTGAAGCCCCAATAGCAGAGTGTCACTGGTTCCGAGGCTCAGACCCACCCAGCCGGAGCGGAGGCGAAGCCCTGATCGTGATAAGGGAATAAATAAGTACAGGTATAGGCAATTAACCAAATAAATTAAGATTATCACAAAAAAATATATATATATTTTTGTTAAATATGGAGGATTCCCTAAAGCGTATTTGCTCCATTGAACCCTATAAACAGATATCATTTAATTGAGATCAAAAAATTATTTGAATCACCCATAATGCACAGAGATAATTTCTTATTCAAAGGAATATAAGTAGATAGCATAAAGCTTAAGTCTTATCTTGTATAAGCAGTAAAAGTGATCAACCACAGATTGTATGATTACACTTTGCATATTGCTTTATGATGTTTATCTGACGGCATTATAAACTATAGCTTTGTCATTATTTGCTGGCAATTTACTTAACTATTTATATTTTATATTATTTATACTATTTGAACATTAATCTTATTTGATTTAAACAATCATGGAATTTAAAAAAAAACACATCAAAGTAAAAGTTTTATAATCAACTTAGGGATTAGGTAAGATACCTAATGATGAAATTATTTTTGAAATTGATCCCATAGTTTCTGAGAAAAGCATGTGTAAACAAACTGTTCAGCCTTTATTAAGAAATAATAGAATTATACATATGAATGAACAAAACTCAAAACATGGAAAAATATAATTGATTATGTTAATTCAATTAAATGAATAATGTAATTAAAAAATACTGGTGCACCATTGTAATGTTATTTATTTACGTTAATCAGATTAAGATTAGAGATGCCACACAGCTACACAATTAAAACATAAAATTGGTTGAACAGTATCAGTTGTTATTTGTTTTTTTTTTTCATACATATACCCAAAGAAACATCCTTTATACATATTTTTTCTTTTTGCAATTTTTATCCTGAACAAATAATAAATAAAAAAACATATTGTTGGTTTTTAGTTTTATAGCATTGAAATGCTTTATAAATGAGAAATTTTGAAAGAATAGATAAAATTTGATCACGAGGCGGGATTCGAACCCGCGTTTTTAAAAAAATATAGTTATAGCTGAACATACCTGCTAAAGCAGAGCAGTTATCACCAGTAAATGCAACCACCTTACAATCGGGCTTGAACCCGTACCTCTTCACAAAATATGTAGAAATGTTCCCAACCACTGTTGTGCTGGGTACTGGAGACCCAAGCTTGGTTTTTAGGTTTTCGTCACCACATGCCTGAAATATTCATCCCGGATATTAGGGCTATTGGCACATGTTAAAGCATATTATGCTTATTTAAAACTAATTGCAGTAAAATAGTTTCCATATTCAAGTTCATATAATATCATATAGATAGAAATAACATATCAAACAAACATATCTATCCTTAGTAAAAAATAAAATATATTATTTCAAGGAATTTATTTTATAATGTGAGATGGATTATTCATACTTATTCAGTGGCCCAAATGTAATACTTAAAGAAATGTACAGATATACCTTTAAGGCCTTATCACACCATTCCATAGTGTGAATATCAAGGAGATTCATTCCGGACCCATCTGATAAGTCGATTGGTGCAATCTTCCCCAGGAAAAGTGAACATGCGAAGGAAGACACGAGGGATATTCTCTCGGTAGCTGCGTAGGTGCGAGGTCTCGTTCTGTACATTTTTCGTATTTGTGCACCCGTGAAACGTTCGTATGCTCGTGAGCCTGTTATTTTTGCTAATTCCTGGAAAATTTTTTGGTACTATTATTTATTGGTACTATTCCTTCTCAAATACTACTACTAGTGGGTTTGACAAACGAGTATTCATTATTTCTTTTTAAACTACTTTGAATACTTATATATAAGTGCATAATTTGCAAGAAGGTGCATATTATATTTAAATATAAACCAATAGATGTATAAAGTATAAATTGTAATTCAACAGGAGAAAATTGTATTGCATGTTTAAATGATATAAAATCTTGCCTATATATCATATCAAGAGTAAACTTTTACAAGAAATTGCTGGAAAATAATAAATCCACTTGAAATTGCTCATTATTGTGACAGTTGTTAATGTTATGTGTCGCAGTTTGTAAATAAAATACTGTAAAGGCAAAATTAACATGATTAGTTATTATTTTAAATATCCCGAAATAAAAACTATCTTAACTGTAAGTTGAGAAGCTGGACATAAGAATGTTACATTGACCAATAATCATACTATGGTATTACACTTATATAATACTTTTGTGACAAATCTCTATTTTATAATACCTCTGGTCCACCAACAGCTTCTTCTAGGGCACGGCAGTCTGCTGAGGTGCTGGAGTCCATCCATACTGGAGAATCAGCCATGAAGGTGGTAGCCAGCTGGGTATGCAAGAAGTCATCTGGCGATAGGGACTGCAGCCGTACTTCTGAACCTTTTGCCCACCATACTGAGCCGTGTTGCTGAAATTTTAAATCTTTTTAACAATAATTATCAATCAAAATGCTTACCATTCACCGTTTTAGATTTATACATTTACCAGTAATTTAAAAACATGGATTAATTAACAAACATGTAAATTTTGAGTGAAGGACTCTTAGAAATTAACATACTTTCAAAGAACCATATTTGATTCAATAATGTTGTTACCTATTTGTTTGTTTTTCTGCACTGGGAGTTAAACTAGTGTTCTCAGTTGTACCATCACATTCTAACACCTAGTGACGGTCAACTAACTTTAATCATTTTTTTTAATACTTAAATCTCAAAACCTGTGCCGCTCCTGATAAGGCTTCAACAGTAGAGAAATCCACTCCCTCCACTATCAATCGGTCCATCACCATGTCTAGAGCCTTGACCCATAGCAACGGGGGTGCAGTCACCTCACCCTGCTCCCCTCGGACAACTCCCCCTGATGTTCTAGTTAAAATATGTTAAAAATGATACCATTGTTAATTATGAAGAAAAGATTACTAATTCTTAAAATATATATGGCAATGAATGATGTATTAGTAGACTTAATTATAAGTTAACATAATGATGAGGATGGAATGGCCTTAAACAATCATGGATTGGAATAAATCAAGTAAGATGACATAATTGTAATTTATTCCAACCCACTAGGTCAGATAAAAATTTGGATTCAAATTTAAATCATGTATTAAATTATATACTTAAAATAATTTTCTTGCCGTGTCTTAATCAACAAAAAAGAAGTTTTATTGAAACAACCAATAATTAGCAGATAATTTAATAATTTATAATCAAGTACTAGTTTGAAACATTTATTTACCTGAATTCTGGGAGATCAACATCGAACTCCACAGCCGCTTCTTGTCGCACTTCATAATCTTCACCAATTATCACAGCCTTTAGCTATAAGCACAATAATTAAATTATTTTAACACAGTCAAAATACATAATTCGTAGCAGTTGTCGTAAACTTCTTCATTGCACTCAACTTAACACAGAGAAATATAATAAGTTCGTTAAAAAGCGAAATATGTACAGAAAAACACCGACAAGTTAGAATTGTACACGGTAAAAGTATTACACTTCTTTTTCACACTCGCTGCCTTGCAAACTACCTTTCTAATTAGATCACCACTGAATGACGAATTAACTAATTTAAATAAATAAAACACTTACAAGGTATAAAAATTTCGCTATTATTTACAAAGCACCATGTTAATTACGTTTGAAATATTGTGTTTTCCACATTACACATACCCTCTGAGTACTAAAATCAAATCCCAAAAAAGTTTTAAATTGGCTTTCCTCGATCATGTTTTGATTTTGACAGCGCGGCTATTGCGCTGGTGCGTTCAGAAATACCGGCACAAAGATCGCGGTTTCGTGACGGAATACCATTCATTTAATGGTAGGCGTGATTACACGATATCTTTCTTAAATTTTATGACATGAGTAATAAGCATTTAATCGTATAAATTCAGTGTAGTTTGATAAAGTGGTACCAAGGTCACATTTATCTTTTTTTATAAAATAGCGATAACCTATGACGTTAATCATAATTATTGTTCAAAATCATCCTCATTATTTGGTTAAGAGAAATTTAAAAAGAGCTTGTTTAATGCAATTTATTTAAAATGCTTAAAGCCTTTAAAAACAAGGCCATATTCGATAATACTTCATGTTCCTTTTAATTAAAATACATACACACCGTACTTAAACAGTATAACTATCATAAAATACCTTTCAGCAACGCAAAACTAATCATCATACATACATAATGTAAATATTTTAAAACTGAATTTAAATTACGATAGGTCACTCGTTTTGACTTGCAAGTAAAAGTTGCTAATAGAACATTAATATTTTGTACACGCTGAAATCATTTACTATATTCTCTGACTGTAATCATTAAAAATGCATTTTAAATATAGATTTAATTTTAATATAAGTATATTCGGTAGCAACTAATGTGGGCGTGGTTGATCTTGAACTTTTAACATATTATGGTAAATTTAGTAACTATAATGTCATTCTCTGACCTAACGTTTTTTGCATAATTTGTGTGACCGAGTAGGCATTTAATAAAATACGAATATAATGTATGTAAAGTATATGTTAATCGTATAAAATTATTAAAATCACAATTTGTCTTTTCCTTAAAGAAAATGTTACGCAATTTTTGCGATTTGTTATACTTGGAAAAAAGAAGGGAACAGTTTGTTAAGGCGCATAAATATTTTGTTATTAAAAAATTAAATAAAACATTTCGTTTCGTTTCAGCCGTGGGACGTCCACTGCTGGACAAAGGCCTCCCTCAAAGATTTCCACCACGACCGGTCACTGGCGGCCTGCATCCAGCGGCTCCCCGCCACTCGGACCAGGTCGTCTGTCCATCTCGTGGGAGGTCGTCCCACGCTTCGTCGGCCAGTACGTGGTCTCCATTCCAGAACCTTTTTGCCCCAACGGCCATCGGTTCTACGGGCTATGTGCCCCGCCCATTGCCATTTCAACGTGCTAATCCGGTGAGCTATGTCGGTGACTCCGGTTCTCCTACGGATTTCCTCATTTCTTTCCTCTTAAATAAAACATACAAGATGAAAATAAAAAAAGGAAATAAAAAAAGAACATTTTTTTGTTATTTCACAGTGACAAATATTTGAAATAAGAACAGAATACATTTTTATATTGTTGGCTCTTTTATTGTTACATCTAAGAGTTAAATGGAGAAAGATTATAATATTAGAAAAATAATTGTTTTGTAAATATTTATAACGCTTCAAAACCACTAAAGAGCAAAGTATAAATAATAATAATATAATTACTATAAGCGCTACCCACTCATCTTTTGGATGTCAGTTCCCACCAACTATGTTTTTATATTATGTTGTTTAAATTTTTTAATGGGGGAGCCGAGCACGCTTCGGCACGAATTGGGCCGGCTCATACCGGGGAAGTACCACTCCCCCACAGAAAACCGGCGTGAAATAATAGCATGCTATTGTGTTTCGTACCGTGAGTGGGAGAGCCGGAGGTCTATATCTTTTCCTTACCCTTCCCAGTCCTTTCCTTTATTCCTCTCGTCAATCCTTTCTTAATCCTTTCCCAATTTAAAGTCAGTAATTCATTTGTAGAGGCGTAAGCTCTGCAATTGGCCTTACGTCTCTCCAAATGTCCATGGGCGGTGGTAGCGTTTACAATCAGGCGACCCACCAGTTCCATTGCCAACTATTTATATTACATATTTAGGTTCTCATTATTAATATTTTATTAGTAGCTTTCCGCCCGCGAGTTCGCCCGCGTGTACATAGAAAGTTAATTAATAGTTATCATCATCAATTATCCTACTAAATATATATAAATGCCAAAGTTTGTAAGGATGTGTGTGTGTGTTTGTTGCTCTTTCACGCAAAAACTACTGAACCGATTGCAATGAAATTTGGTACGTAGACATCTGGACAACTGGATTAACATATAGGCAACTTTTTATCGCGATATTCCTACGGGATACGGACTTACGCGGGTGAAACCGCGGGGCGCAGCTAGTACTCTATATACTAGTTATCATTTGCGACGTGAAAGAAAGAGAAACAATCACACTTTCGCTTTTATAATATTAGCACGGATAACATAATACTATATATACTAATATTATAAAGCTGAAGAGTTTGATAGTTTGATTGTTTGAACGCACTAATCTGAGGAACTACTGGTCCGATTTGAAAAATTATTTCAGTGTTTGATAATCCATTTATTCAGGAAGGCTATAGGCTATATATGTACCACCGGACTGTTAGTACTAGATATTAGTAATATATAGTATAGTATTATCTGTGATATTGGTAAGGATGGTATGGAACTCTTTGTGCCCAAGTCTGAATCGCATTTGGCGTTTTAGTTTTAGTTCGGTGTTAAATTTTTAGTTTGTTGTTTGCAGTTTTTAATAATATGTCAACTGACGCGGTATGTAGGCACCACTCGATACTCGTATATTATGACAACTGGATTGTTGTTATAAACATTAAATTTTACATTAAAACACGCGGCATTTGGCACAGACAAGGGTAAAATACCGAAATTAAATCCTACTTTGTTACTTAGCACTACATATTTTTTATAAGGGATAATTCACTTACAGTTATACCATATGCTCTATACCCTCCCTATAAGCCTTTGATTATGACTCCCGCTGTCGAGAAATAGTGAATTGTCCACTGAACTTCACTGTCTTTCCTTGCACTTGCGGGTATTTTCTAGAACTCATCCGCAATGAGGCTTTTTGTACCACATAAATATACTTCTCTTTGGCTCTTTGCATCCTCAGTTAAGCCCTAAAAACTTTACTTTTATTATATGTAATCTTTTTTTGTAATGGCATAGTCAAGCTATTGTAATAAATAAGTATTGCCGCAAATCTCCCCTTTCGCCAGCTTCTTTATGCTAAAGTTCTGTGGCGTTTTTTTACATGTTAGGTACATTTCCTAACCAAACTTAAAAGTGAACGCCGCATTAAATTTTCTCTTGCGTTAATGAGTAACAAGTTTGAAGGGAAGTTATAAATAGAGGTGTGGAACGGTCCGTGTGAGTTTCCACCCGATTAGCTCTAGTAGGTACCCTCTGGATATCGTTTATTAATCGAGATTACATGCTTACTGGTCAGAGCACTTGCAGGTCCGTGGAGAAATGAGTACAGATTTAGGATCACCTAAGAGGATTTAAATAATATTAAAGTATCTTCATCCGCGGATATCAATTCTCGCGTAATGAACCTCCAATAAGCTTTCAGGTTATATCCAACATACTGGCCGAGATTGGCAGATGTTACAAATTTTGATTCTTAAACATGCCGGTTCCCTCACGATGACCGATGTCTTCATCGTTTCAAAAAGTAGTAATATGAATAATGTACAGATACATGGAAAAATCAATAGATTTATTGCACTCTCGCCTGGTCGCATAACTATTAAAGGAAAATATGTTATTCGTCTAGATTTACTCTTACATCTTCATTGAATCATTTTTGCCATGCTTTTTCGTCCACTGTATGTAAGACGGCTTTTGTACACAATTAAATTTACAGTTGCTACTCAACAATACGTTGTAATTTATGTATTTTCCAGTTTTTTTGAAATGGTCATTTGGATACGCTTTTATTAAGCATTTAACAAATGCTGCCCTAGTGGCAGTCTTATAAGTTGTTCGATTTATATGGAGGTAGTATTTCTGATGATTCTTTTTGGCTTTTTAGTGGAAAATAGAAAAAGAGAGAAACACGTTTTTAACGCTACCTGTACCAAAACTGTTTTTACTTAACACTAATTTCGGGCAAGAGTTGTTTTCCTTTATAATTGTTTAAGTAATATGTTCAATAAACTTAGAATGAATCATCGCGACTTTGATAAAACGGTCACGGTTATATGTTAAAAATATTTACCTTGGAGGATACTGAGGCACTCCTTGATTACATTTTATTAACTGTTATAGATCAAATACACACACTTGCACACATACACGCACACACACACACACACACACACACACACACACAATTTTATTATGGTTACTATAGTTCAGTTTTTAATTTTAATAACCAGTTTGTAGTTGGACACAGATTTTCTCTACACTTACAAGGAGTTCCCATCTAATATCTTTGCTAAGATATTGCGTGTAAGTATTGAAAAAATCTTTTTGTTGTTTTCATGCTTGATGCGTTAGAACTTAGGAGTGGCACTCCTAAGTTTTAACGCATCATAAGTTATACTAAGCTGTAGAGTTTGTTTGGTGAACACTTTAATCTCAGAAAGTCAGGAACTGCCGTACCTACCGATGTTGAAAATTCTTAGTTTTTAATTAAAATTCAATTCAATTACATTACCTTAAAGACTGTATTTGTTCTTCGGGCGAAGGCAGAGCGTATCGCTAGTTTATCAGTCGATTGTTAAAGCATATAACTATTAACCAGCCTTGTCGCGATGAATGTAGCGGCATATTAACTGACTGGCCATACAACTGCTTTTAATCGGAAAAATTTCCCATTTCAAAAATTTTTCATTGATAGATATTGGGTCTAATGTGAAAATGGTACGATTTACACATTAGCGAAGTGAATGGCGATCACAGGCGTATGTAAACAGTGCACTCTCTATTCGCTTTGAGATTCGCGTATTCGTGCGGTTTTTTTATATTCTTGCTGTTTTTCGGACGTAATCAAAGGGATGACTTTAGTATATGGGAGTCGAGCACGCTTCAGCACAAATTGGGCCAATCGGGCCTTTCGGCTTGCACCGGTGAAGTACGTACGGTACCACAACCAGAAGACCGGCGTATATTGTTGCATGCTACTGTGTTTCGTTTGGTAACTGGAGGTGCCGGAGGCTCTTTATCCTTTTCCTAACCCTTCCCAGTCTTTTCCTTTATTCCTCTCGTCAATCCTTTCTTAATCCCTTTCCAATTTAAAGTCAATCCAATTGTAGAAGTGTAAGGTCTGCAATTGACTTTACGCCTCTGTAAATGTTCATGGGCGGTGGTAGTGCTTACCATTAGGCGACATACCAGCTCAATTGCCGAAGGTGACATAAAAAAAAACAGTGTGAACAGTGATTCATATACGAATGTTTTGGCGAGTGAGCGAATGGCAAACATAAATGCACCATTGTGTCTATGTCTATGTCTATGTCTATGGTCTATCCTTAAGAATAAAATTTTAACCCTATTATTCTATTTGAAAAATAGTCATGAGATTAACCAACTTGAATCAAATAAACGAACATATTCAGCTGAACATCACTTGTACATTTATATCGTATTTTGTATTGTATATTAATATTATATTTATAATGGTATAGCGAAAAATGTGGACAACATTTTTACTAGAATGTCGAAAGTTTAATGTACGCGAAGGAACCAAGCTCAAGTTGTTAGTATTCTCATTTAAGTTATTCCAAATCCGTATAACTGTTTGTGTGAAAAAGAAAAACATCCACCTACCCATCCCCAAAAACTTTCGCAAACACAGCTAGGATAGAAAAGGAAGTGAGTAACTTGATTTGTGTTAAAACCTGTAATTCACATGAAGTGCGATGTTTTCCAGTCGAATCATACCCCAATGCTTATTATACATATTATTATACAATATACAGTATATATAGAATATAGATGGTGTGCTATGGTGTACGTCGGTCGGTCGCGCCTCTCGGATGCTGCGCGGTTGATATTGTAAACAAGCTGTTTCGATTGGTGGTGCTCTACGCACGCGCGGGCGTGAGTGATCTTGTGCAGGCGTTTTTCGTATTCGTTTTTTTACTAGTTTTTGCGTGTGACATCGTTTTTTTACTATTTAGTAGTTAATAGTATTCATATTTTGGTCAGTCAGTATGTTTGACGTCTTTGGATAATCTAATGCTGTACAATTTTTTACTATTCATTTAGTATTAGGTTATTAAGGCTATAGAACACAGAGACAGATTTTTTAATGTTTAAGTTTAATTTACTGTTTCTTCATTTCCTAGCAGCGAATACAGTTGATTTCCAATAGCTGCAATCATCGCGAAAGCAAGAGAAGGCAAAGATGTTCATATTTTGTCAGTTGTTTTTTTTGGTCGATTTAGGTAGGTACAAGTGTGTGCAGTTAATGATAATAATCAGAAAAATATTATTATTAACTTGATTCAGATTTCTAGGAATGCAATCGAATCCAGGGAACATAACTAGCTGAATGCTTGCAGCTTATTTATACAGCTTATTTATTAACTATATTCTAGGTAAATGATAATATCATAAAAATTTGAAATGAAAAAAATATAAATGTGTCTATTTACGCACAGGATAAATAGAATATAATTGAAGTTGTTTCCCCAACAAACAAGCATCGATCGATTCAAGGAGCAGGACGTCATCCTTAGGTCATACGTGTTGCGTGCGCGGAGCGGTGCGCAGCTGGCGGCGGGGCGCGGGGCGGCGCGGCGCGGGGCGGGCGAGCGCGTGCGCGGGGAGGGACGGGCGCGGGCGGCAGACGCGCCGCGATGGTGGGCCGCGACAGCCGCTCGGAGAGCGCGGCGCGCCCCTTGGCGCCGCGGCATGAGTAGCGCGCCGCACCGGCCCGGCCCGCGCGCCCGCCATGGCGCAGGCCGGCGCGCCCCAACGCACCCACTCCTTCGCCAAGAAGACCTTCCACAAGCCGACCTACTGCCACCACTGCTCCGATCTGCTCTGGGGGCTCATCGGGCAGGGCTACGGCTGCGAAGGTACGCGCATGCGCCCCGCGCGCGTCGATACGCCCGCGCGCGAAGCACGACCAGTTATGCAACCCGGGCGTGTCTCACCCCTTCATCCCTCCGCCACCAGCTTGAACCCAAATCCTCCATCTTCCAGATCCAAGTGCACGACCTCGACCTTCACCCCCTCTCCAGCCAGACTACGCTCACTCCTGATTTCTCCTATCATCCTCTAGGTCGAGTCGGGAGCAGAAAAGATGGTGTTGGCGAAGCTAGTGAGATATCGATCGGTCTGTTTTGTATGAGGTTTTTTCCAAGCGGTGCGGGGCGGGGGCGCACCCCGCCCGGCGCGAGCTAGCCTTCTGTTTGGTAAGTCACCGTTAACTTTACATGGACCCCATGAAGGTCAGATTTGCGATGCTTTCTACATCTGACATTGAATTCTCGAAAACCGCCCAATTCAGATGAAATTTCTTCAAACGTTTGGCCACGAAGAAACCATCATGCTAATCTGCATCTTCGGCGGCAGTTTTTTCTCAATTATTATGTGTTAGTTATAATTGGTAACCTATTTATGACTTATTTCACGATTCTACCGTTAGAGATTATCCCTTTATATATTTTGCGAGCAATAATAAGAAATCATAGGACATATTCGATTTTCGGCGTGTGTGACGCACAACACAGTACCTAATGCAAAAAAAATTTATTGGGCTGTAAATTGTATCAATAAGAATTATTATTAAGTAGTATTCAATTAATCTCAATTGATTTTGTTCCTTCGTCTTTAACCGTAGGTACGATGGTTCTTAGAACATTAAAATCTTAAAAAGCGAAGATTTTCATCACATTCTATCTTTTACGGAGATTTGACGTTCAAATCCATGTAAAAGATAGAATGCGCGTTTATGATTTGAGATTCTTTATGGTAACAAAACGTTCTTTAGGACCTTGCTAGTTTATGTAGAAGATATACGAAAATCTTTAAAATTTAAATATCTTATTCTAAGATCTACGTTTATTCGTTGTAAGTTCAAAATTGTATGGCTTGGAGTAGGCTAAATAATAATAATAATATTTTAATTTTGGATTTAAAACAACTCTAATGATATCGAGTCCATTAGAACTCTGTACGGTATTAAAAAAACCAATAACCTCGAAAACACACATAGTCTATTCACGCAATGCAATACAATCCTGCATTAAAATATCTTTAATTAATAATAAATTTAATTAATAATTCGATGTAGGATACTTCCACAATATTAAATTGAGATAACCCATAAACCGAACCAAACTTTAAGATGTTCGCGATGGTATCAACCATTTTTCATGACCAAATTAGTCATATCTATCTTACTTTATAAACGAATCAAGCAAACGAAAATGACAGCGTGAATATTTTATAATACAAATGAATTGCTATCCATTGACATTAGATAATTGTATTCATATATATATCAATTCAATTTTCCTGCTCAGAAATATGCAATATTTCCTTTCCTGTTATTGAATTTAATCCAAAATCAATGAAGTAAAATGTGAATTTTGTATCGATATTATATATTTGCTTAGTCCTTTACTTTCTCAAAACTTTACAATTCGTGTGAACAATGTTTTTGGACAATGAGTCCAATTGAATGAGTGAATGAATCAGGATAGCATCAATTCAGATGGAAAAAGAAAATAATTTTTATTTAAAACTTGTTGTATCTGTGTACAGTTTTAAATATTTGGTTTTAAGTTTCATTCATGGATATAATTATATAAGAGATACCTTCACTCTTACAATAGAATTCCTAAATAATTCGCGTTTAAAATCCGTTAAGTCTTTAATTTCTAAATGTATAATACTCGCGTAAAATCAAACACAAGAAACTACTAAATAGTCTGTCTTAAAGAGCTGCTATAGTATTAATTAATATATGGAAGATTAAAATCCATGAAATGGAATCGCTTAAGAACTACAGGACAGTCGTTAAATTATTATTAAGATGTTTTCAAAGTGCAACTAAAGAGTAACTTACCGGACCTTCTCTGTAGATACTACTTCCGAACTGGTGGTAAATACTAAATATTAAATTATGTATTTAGTCGATACAAACAGAAACAAATACAGAAGTTCTTCTGATGGAAGTCGAGTTGAAAAATAAATGTTTTTGAGTTTGAGATTGAACCTGATTTATTTTCTAAATTATTTATGTATTAACAATAGCTCAATTTACAACATATTTAAAATTCTCCAAACCTTTTCTAAATCCGCAAATAATTCCAACTACATACAGCATTCTTTAGGTATTTCCTCATTCTTCAGGTATTTTGATCAATGTATAAATAAAACTTCGTCGTAACTAAGATATACATGTCTTTATTTCTCATAAGTAATTATGAAAGAGCTCAAATAATATATACAGGAAACATGAAAAAACTCAAATGAAAAATAATATTAAAACGAAACTCCTATACTTTATTACGATTATCATTAGATATAACTCTATAAGGTTTATCTGGCAGCAAACAAAGTAGTAAATCGTAGCACTGTTCGTAGCACTCACCTAGTTTCACACTGCTTATAAGTACAATGTAACAATGTTTAATCCTGAGATTTAAATGAACCCATTATTATAAATAATTAAAATTAATATTTAATTTACATTTTACGAAATACAACTCTTGTCTAAAACACGTATACTCTATGTAACATCCCACCCAGAGCTTTTAAAGCTCAAATAAAACTTGCATTTTTCGGTTATCTTTTTGTAAAGCGATTATTATTATTTCTTTATTATTTGTGTTTTGATATAATTGTTACAAAAATATGAGCTTTTTCAAATAAAGCTTCATTTTCTATCACCTTTACCAACGCGCGACGTATAAATAAGCGATCTCGTATGTAACCAGACCATAGACAAGTACAAAGCACGTTCTATCAAATTAAAATATCTAGAAAACTTGATTATGTTTCCTCTACGTGTTACAAAGCGCAACCTGTCTTTATGTACATGACACACGCTTCCAACTTCTATTTATCAATGGAGTTTTTCATCGGACACAGGTGGGCGTAGACACGCTGGGGGTAACAATAATATTCATTATGCCACTTCCTACATCAACGTCACGCCGACAAAGCGGCGCATAGACAATGAAACACAGACAATGGAGGGAACTAGAGCGGCGTTGATAAGCGTGTGTGGGTAGCATTGTGACATTCTATTCAATTTGACATAATGTAACGGTTTTCTTGAATCGACAGATAAGGGCTGAAGTTGACGTTGTTTTTATAACAGCATTGTAGAAAGCCTTTTGAAACATTAGCGAACATTAATAAAGGATATTAAACATTCATTTATTCCAATAACACCCTTCCGGACTATAAATAGAACAAGGAAGATATTATAAAAACAAATGATTGAATTTCAACTTTTAATACTGGGTTCAATATTTAATACTGACACAAGAGACAAAATGTCGATTCTACCTAGGAATTTTAAATTGTATTGAAATAGCCAAATTTGTTGTAGGGTCGAAACTAGCTACTATAGATTCCAAATGTACTGTAGAAATTGGGAATTATTCATTGATTGAAGTTTTAACAAATATAAATAATGAAACAGCTTAATAAAAATATCGAAAAGCTTTGTATCGTCCATGGATTTTTATTTCCTTTTGGGATGTGTGTGTTAGACTATTTTCAACTCTTAAATTAAGATTAATAATTGGCTTAGTAAAGGGGGGGAGAGTTAGAAGATTCAATCCTTCATCCTCGCCCCTCAAATAAAAGGAATAAACATGGAATAAATTATCAAATTTTGGTATACAAAATAGAGTATGAGTTAGACTGGGGCTTTTTATAAATTATATGATTAATTAATATATTTCAATAAGGGACATACCCACAAGGAAACCTGATAATTAATTAAAAGGACTGTCAATTAATATGTAGCTCTACATTCGTTTAGATACATATAGTAAGAAAGAATCGTTTAAATATATTCTTATTTCAAATAGTTCAAACGACACTTATTGCTATTTAATAAGCTTTTTTATTAGTTCACCTGTATGTTTGTATATAACCGAACCCTCCTTCTTTATTGTGCTCGTAACTTGTTGTGCATTTATTATGTCTTTAGTAGACTAAAGGACAAAGCAATCAGATAATTATACTCAACTCAAATTCCTGTCTCAACTAATCGTTAAGATGCAACATAGTATATGAATATTTGTAGATTAAATAAAACAATAATTTTAAACGGACATTCAAATCGTTTAGGATTTGCAAAACGTCTACTTCCCAGACTCAACGATGTCAGTTGGAATTGTCTGAAATCTTGTAATGAGGCTGTAATCCTTCCTCTATATTTAGAGTCCCTTGCAAGTAATCCGCGCGGGCCCGGGGCTCTATGTAGGCCACTGCTGACGTCACGGTGGTGACCTACTTCCTATGCCATTGAAAGCAGTGAGAGACGCGCGTCAATGGTGTACCCCTCCCCTCTGCTCTATGGGAGGGTGTGTCGAAATCATCATTAGCCAGTAACAAAAATTATGAAATCTATGTATTCAAAATGCATCAAGTGTAAGCATTGTGTAATGACAAAGAAAATAGGTGTTTGAAATTGTTTAATCTATCTCCGTAGAGCTTTAAATTGCCAAAGGAATAAGTTTAATGTGAGTGAAAAACGAAAACGATTTATTTACATAATGAGCTACAAAAACTCTTTAGTGGTCTTAGTCCTAAGTGTATTTTTGAGAGGTGAAAACACGTAGAGACTAGTTTGATCTTAAATTTATTAATTTATAGAAACAAAAAAATCAGACGATTAAAGTATTTCACAGTCATCAACAGGTAGAGCGAATGACTCTATCAAAGGTTATTAACCACTATAGACGAATCGTGGCAATTGTGTTTAACAAAAGAAAGTTATTGAGTATAATTAATGGTGATTCTAAATTTGGAAAGTAATATTTCGTGAGAATGTAAATATATTCTTTATATTAAACTTTAGAGTCGTAACAAACTTGGTGCGTGGTGACAAAATAGCCTTACTGGTTTCAAACCTGCATGTTTTAGTTGTAATGCACTCGCAATAAGTTTTTTTATTATATCATCGATTGTGATAATAATATACGTTATTTAAAAATCGAACAAACCAATTACAAACATATGTTATTAAGTAGAACGCTACACAATAGTCCAGTCCTCAATCAAACCATTTATTAGCACGTAAGCATGTTGACTCCATGTTGCATTATAGATGTGGGGTACGCCCTGACATGGCTTCAACCTTCGCTGGTTATTTCACTCTATTTGTATTACGGATAAATATATCTATCATTGATTTTTTTAATGGATTTCTACGTGTCATGTTAAGAGTTATAATTATTTAACTGAGATGCACCTCGTGTGCATACGCGGATGCTTGATGCTAGTTTTAAACGATTGGGTTATTTGAATTGTGGTAAATTTTTTTAAACTTGTCAATGAACCAAAATGATACTTCATATTATTTAATCACATTTTTCAATCTCAATGTATTTTGAAAAGGTAGTATGAGAGATAACTTGTTTTCTCTTTTGTGGTATACCAATGTGTTAATGCTTTAATTGTGCCTTAATAGTTTTAAGTAGCTTAAATATTTTTACACTACACAAACTTCTTAAAATTTGAGATTATTGTCTATTTAATTATTATTCTTAAATAGTTACATTCATTTTTAGACAGCATAGCTAGCTTTTTAAGATCACATAAGGATTAATCAGAAAAATAAAGATATTTCTAAAAGACATTTTACCTAAAGTAATAAAACATAGTCTACAAACAGAAAACTTCACGAAACAAGACAAAAACACACAGAATATTATTAGTTTTACCGAAAATCGTTGGAAACTAGAATTTGGCAGTAAATATAGGTCAAAACATATTTACAATGGCTCTATTTATATCAAGTAAAGCTAAAATAATAGTCCGTATTTCTGTACACTGACAGAAATAAATGCGTAATTCTCCTTTTAACGGGCGGTGTTGCCCGCACTCAAATGTTATTCTGCAGCTGTGCTTGCTTCGGATAAACTGCTGCGATAAGAGATTGAAAATTGAGATATGTCCCTGAAGTGTAGGTATTAAAGTTTTCTAGTTGAATTGGATGCATGTTTGCAAAAAATGTGTTTTATTTCTAATTGTAGTTGGTTATTTTATAAGTAGATTATTATTTTGATACTCTATTGATTTTCTTACATAAATTACGTTTTTTATCTAAATTAATATTATAAAGAGAAAACATTTGTTTCTGTAGGTCTGTATGTTTGTTATGTTTACACGCAAATCGACCGACTTAAAAAATGCTTCACAATTCATAAGCTTCGTCTTCACTGAGTGATATAGGTTATATTTTTTTTTTATCCCGGGTCAACTCGGGCGGTGTCAAGCAAGCGGCTTGTTATAAATAAAAGAAGAAGTATTTAAAGTCTTAGAATATCTCAATTAAATATAAAATAAACAAGTATAATAAAATCGTGATTTCAATATAATTCATATGATTTCATTGACTATTGCAAGATGTTACCCGCATTGAAATATTAATACGCTGTAATGCATTTTAGGTTTTTTATTGTAATGATAAGAAAGCTGCGGGATTATAGTTTTATCTAGCTTCCGCATTATATTACAACTTACAAAACGTATTATTCAAATATAAAAGCATAAGTAATAAGCAAGCAACCGAAAAATCTATTTAATTCTATTTTTGTTAACTGCTATTTATAGATGCGGAAGTCATTACAAAATCAAAACTATACTCGTAGGTTCTCGTAGGTATTCTGTAGCGACTCCAATCAACCTACACATGTGCTATGTGGATCTACCTACAAATCTACTACGGCGTAGCAGGGTCCACGTAGCAGTTTGAGTAGGAGACAGAAATTGTAGATACTAAACAAGGCATATTGTTTCATGTTGAGCATCATTACGATTACAAAAAAACGATTATATCCATTCATATCTCTAAATATTCTTTAAAAAGCCGAAAGCGGTAGATATAATTTATTGTTTTTTTTAAAGGTGAAAAGCATTGTGAAATTCAAATAATAGGTAAGTTAGAAAACAATACAAAACAACTCTAAACAATTTTTGTATTCAATCTATGTAATCGATTGTGTTGTAAGTGATTGTAATATCGCATTAAAGCTTTTGTTAAAGACATTGAAATATTTTATTACAAATTTGATATTCTACATAGCTACCGGTTAAGTTCTTACACGAAAGGAGTGTTAATCAAAGAAAGTACAACTACTTTTCATATTTTTTTTATAATAAAATAAAAAAACAAATGTCAACATCTATTATGTTAAATGATTTATGGCATTAAATGACTTGACAGTTCATAAGCAATATAGGTTGACTGGCAGACATTGCTACCTAGCAATAAGGCCGACTCTTGTACGAAAATCATTGCCGTTACTTTGTATAAGGTTTACTTTATGTTTCGTACAATAAAGTGTTATGAATAAATAAATAAATATAAATTAAAAATGGAACTTACTCAATGAACAATGTTAACCGTTTCACCCAAAACACAAGTCAGCCTGCGCCCGCGCCGGCCCCTCCGCTTTCGTTACCTATATTTAGTTTGTTTATAACTCAGGCAGGTGTCCTGTAAGTTCCGGCTCGACACTTTTGATGTCTTATTCGTAAGTTTTATGTTCCACTTATTGTCAATGTACTTGCATTAACTACACATTAAAGTTTATTCAATTGCGTATCGTATTCATTTACCGTTTGATGGTATTACGTATCCTTATAGGACAAAATTTTTGTTTTTAATAAAATAGTAATAGGTCTGAAATAGGAAATTGCGATCCCGTGGGTGCCTTTATTACTTTGTAAAACAATGAGATAAGTGAGGGAAAAATTACTAACAAAAAAAAGGTGTGTTTGCGATTCACGCACGATAGAAGTGAAACTTCAGTAAATCTACAAAAGAACGAGATGAATATATATAAAATATAAAATAGTATGTATGTATATTTCTGTCTCATTCTTTCCCGGCTTCATTTATACATTTATGTATTGGTGTCCCTTACCTGTCGTTTTTCCGTTGCATCAGGTTTGAAATCACAACGATTCTAAAGAAGTTTCACTTCAATAACAACAATTAACAAAACCCTAACGGTTTGGTTCATTTTTCCAATGCAATCAATAGAAGCATAATGCAAATTGTATGGCAATTTCGTCTATCTATTGTCTATACTAATATTGTATTGAATTTGTGGGTTTGTGACGTTGTATGAGATAATATCAGGAATAACTGAACCGATATCAAAAACCGTTTTTGAAATTGAAATTTTCACTGTTAAAGTAGGTACGTGATCCTGAATGCTAAATCATATATAATTTGTGTCACGGGCATAGCCAGTGAGTATATATAGTAGCTCATATATTTATGTACCAGCATCCTCAAAGGATTGATTACAAATAATTCACTTAAGTTTCGGGCGAATAATTATATATTTATGATTAATGTAATGGTTATGTAATAATTAATGACAATTCACTTAGCAATTATGTTATAGAAAATAAACCATCATTTGATATATTATGAAATATGTAATGTATATAATTTATGTGATCATTTATAATTCGGTTAATCGTCCCCAACATAGTTATTTTATGAATAAATGCGGGTACCAATTGTATAGTTAACAGCATATTTATGGTTTATTTGATGCCCTTAATATGCTCTCCTGACTAATAAACTAAAAAATTAAAGGTACAGTGTTCTTCAGAGCAGATGTAGTATAATATTTTAAATAAATAAATAAAATTTCCGACAAGTAACACCCAAACTCGTGTTTAGGAATTTTAGATAAGTACTAATATGTGGTAAAACTACTTTGGTTGACTAATAAACTATAATAATCCTACTAATATTATAAATACGAAAGTTTAGTGTAAGGATGTGTGTGTGTTTGTTACTCTTTCACGCAAAAACTACTGATCCGATTGCAATTAAATTTAGTACGTAGACAACTGGACAACTGGAATAACATATAGGCAACTTTTTATCCCAATATTCCTACGGGATACGTACTTACGTGGGTGAAACCGCGGGGCGAAACTAGTGTTACAATAATAATGAAAATAATCATAAATCCTATCTGTACCTCTTAACACAAAGCCTCCAAAAATTTTTATGTCGTGTGATTTTCGTAGCTTACATTGATAAGTCTAAGACTAAATTCATATAATATGCAACAATAATAAGTAAATTAACCTTAAAATAAAACACGTGTGTATAATAGAATTAAATCATCACATTTGATTATATGTCATGCATTTAGCAAAAACGTTTTATTTTACTGACAGAAAACTAGATCCACAATGCAAATCAAGGAATAACTGAAAATAAATATGGAATACGAATACGCTACTCGTTAATCTAATATTTAGTTTAGCCCCATCTTCCCTATTCCTAAACGCTATCGGGATAAAAGCTCGGTTGTCAAAAATTCGTGTAGCGCGGGATTGGCTGGTGCCTGTGACGTCAATGCCGACCTCTCGCCGCGCCCCCCCCGCCGCCCGCACTCCTCCGAAGGCCGCACGCTTCGAAAAAATATTCTCGATTTTCGGATGGAAAAATTATATGTATTATTACATTGTAAATTAGATATTAGGCTTAATAAGTGTACCTATACTTCATATTGCAATTGATATGATGATTATAGATTAGTTTACTTACGAATCGTTAACTTTGATAGGATATTCGTTAATATGTTCCATTTTTAAATGTGTAATATATAGAACTAATATACATGAATAATATTGCAGCCATATGAAAATATCATTCATACTATAATTGAAAATTTTCAGTGTATAACTATTCCATGTTGACCTAATTAATTCGTAAATAAAATGTACCAATTAAGGTGCAACGTATGTTACGTTTTTAACTAATTCCGTTATTAAAATTTATATTTATAAGTAAATATTTTCATAACAAAATGTTTTCAGTATAAACATTAAGTAGTAATAAACATCTATAAATTACATATACCTACTACTATAATATTACAAGAAAAACGAAGTGTTTTTTTTTAAGTTCTAAAACACAATACAATGTAAATAATTATGCAAAATTTTATAAATTCATTAATTTTTACTTTCTTTTATATTATTGAACAAAAAACAAAAGCAACGCTTCATTCCAAATTTAAACTGAAGTCAAAAATGTTTTCTCATAGTATCCTTCCACCTTAATAATTCTTATTCGATAACATGGTGACCTATTTGGCAAATTTGTTAGAAGCGTAAAGAGGCTGATTTTATTTGAAATCTTTATCCACATTTACGGTGTCGCCGTGATCAACCATTTATTAATAGTTTCTCGATCTAACATCTTGAAGATCTCTAGACTACATTTTATTGGGTGCAATTTATCAAAATTGAAGGAGTAATATTCACTTAATAAATATTCTGAGTATTTATAACACTACATAAAAAAATGCAAAGAAATTTCGAAGTGAGAGCTAATTAAAATTAAAAAAGTAGTTGTTTTATAATCACACAATATTTTGAAAATTAACGCGCTTTCTTTTGGCCACGTCATCCCTCATGGCTTTTAATGATTGTGCTTCTTATCATGACTCATATAAAGGACCAGGGAGAGTCCACCCTATACAAATGTTCATAGCTTTCACATCTTTTGGAGATAGTTTAAAAATAGAATGGGATGTTGCCATGTTTTTACTTGTATTATCAGTTGTTCAAAACCGTTTGTTTCTTTTGAGTTTGTATTCAATTTATTTTCTCGATTTTTATTGTGTGGCTATTGTTTTTAGGTAAATTAATGTTTCTGTTTACTGTTATATTTCAGTAGACTATTTCTTATATCTGTCTTGCTTACGCCGCCGTTTACTCCCATAATATTAGAATAATTAACTTATGTTCACATCCAAACAGTTCTAAATAATCCATGCTAATCTATATACACATAATTTACAATTTTAACTCGAAATAGTAATTAGTAACATACATCCACCCTCAATAGCTCAGTTTGTGTAAGTACGTAAAAAACACAAACAATTTTGTACAATTGAGAAGCGAAGACATACATAACGTATCGATAAAGGCCCGGCTCACGTGTTACTGGCCTATATTTAACCGCTCTATTTGGAGCTACTGAATCATTGCCTTAATTAGAGTTATTTTCACACACCATCAAGTTCATATCCGTGTAAACACTTGTAAAGATATCGACGATATGCTTGTGTTTATGGCGCGTTTCTTAAAGTCGAAGAGTGAGGGAATTGTCTATGGTTATTGCGCCAAAATTTGTTTAAAGTTTAGAAGATTATTGAGTTAAGATGACCAGCCCATGCCGTGTCCATTATAGTAATTTATAATGAACTGTTAATATAACATTAAGATATTAACATTAACATTCGTTAGTAGTTAATAATTATAGACATAGATACAGTGAATTATTTAATCGTCCATGAGATAACACTTGAAAGCTGAAGTTCGATCATTCTTCACGCATAACTCCGAATAATGTTTTCAGTTTTTATATGTTGTGTGTTGTGTTGTGTCCGAAGTTACTTCTTAAATTTTAGTTTATATTTCATATTTTTGATGCATTGTTCTCTCATTTATAAATTTTACGTTGCATTTCTATCTTTTAGACATTAAGTTTAGATAATAAAGTAAAATATTGATATTTTGACATAATTGTTGCTAATACGAGGTTAGCAAGATTTGTAGATGTGAGTATTGAATTAGTTAATGGCGTTGGTAATGAGCCAGTGAGGGAGAGGTTGATTGCAGTTTAGCTTATGATCGTAAGAATGCAATTACTGTAGAGTAGACTAATAAAATTGAAATTAATGGAACGAAAGTTGAAAAATGGCTTCAATATATATGTATATATAGAAAATTCATCCTAATAATTAAGAAAAATAAATAAACGAGTAACTGAAATGAAACAAAAATTTATAGAGATGAAAATAACCGTAGAAGACGTTTTCCTAAAATTTACAGAGGTTGACATTTTTACACACACTGATAATAAAAAGATTATTAATCTGTGGCCGAGTTTACCTAAAATACTTAATTCACCTGATGAGCTAAAGCTAGGCAGTACGCCTATAAAAAAATCAAAACAAACTCCACAAATTAGAATGAGGCGTACACGATGCGCGTGAGCAGCTCCCCGCCCGTCTGACGAGGGGTCTGTAGTCCGCGTTTGTATTTGCTTAAGAGTGCACGCGTTGTGACATCCTGAAATAAATACGCTCCGTCATCCTCACAGCAGAGAGATCGCGCTGATATACAACCTCAACCTTTTCCGCAACATAAAATTTCAAAACACCGAGCGTCGATGATTATCAAATAGGCTAATGCCCTCAGACTATTTCCATCTGTTTACTTTGGCAGGGGTGCTACGTTACGTGTGTCATAAACCTGTAATACTATTACCGGATAAATGGATTTGTCAAGGAGAAGTGCGGTAATTTTTTATTATTTTTAAAATGGCAACATCGAGGAGGTGGTGCCGCGCGGACTGCGATGGCGTCTGTACCCGCTCGGCCCCGCCCCGAGGCTATTTAAATATATCGCGATTCGTGACGTATGAACGTCAGAACACCGCTAATACGTTTCCTTGATCCGTCCGCCGGTGCCCTTCCGCGTGCAGAACCTCGTCTTTATTGACAAGCGTGTAAAAATAGCGCCATTTGTTTTGTTTTGAGACGGATGTAAAAGGGCGCGAAACATAAACAATAGTGTTGCTATATATCGTTTCTATTTTGGTCGTGTTTTTGTGGAAATACATCAGTGTTTGATATATGCCAATATTGACAATGTCCTGTGAAAGTTTAGTTTCTCAAGTGTCTACGATATTTTGTTCGGCGCTAAGGAGAGGCGGATGGGTGCTGTGTTCACATAAGTGTGAGTTTTCACCTATTATAGACTAGTTACTACGTATAGAAATTAAAAACTTTTTAGTGGATTTTAAACGCGATTTATTCATTATTATTAACCCGACGTTTCGAACACTTTACAATACCGCGAGTATTGTAAACACAAGAAAATAGTAGTTACTACGTATTTCATAAAATATCATAGGGAAACCAAAACTAATTAACTTATTATATTACGGGTCTCTTTTAAGTCTGTGTATTGCAACTCAGCGTTCCAATAATCAGCATTTTTTGTAGCTTTTTAGTCTTGAATAAAAACAGAAGTAGAATATTTATATTTACCAAAACAATAAACCTTCTTCAAATTGACAAAATTTGACCAAATTAAAACGTGTTTTCACACCGGCTTCCAAAAAAAAAAAATATAATATAGGTTCACCTAGGTAACAAACACAAATAAAATATACTCGAATTAATAACCTCCTCCTTTTTGTGAAGGCGGTTGTAAAATATTTATACGCATGTATAAATTAATTAGGTGCAGTGCAATACAAGAAAAATAAACTATATTAATGTAGTGCTATGCTTTATTATTCTTTTGAAACAATTCTGAGTTTTGAATGTGATACGTTTAAAACTGTTTAAGAGAAAACATAAATTGACACATGCATCAAAACATTGAATACATATTTGAACACTCAATGTTCAACAGTGAGTACGTTCACATATCCTACTATCCTACTTCCTACTAATATTATAAATGCGAAAGTTTGTAAGGATGGGTGCGTTTGTTGCTCTTTCACGTAAAAACTACTGAACCGATTGCAATGAAATTTGGTACGTAGACAGCTGGACAACTGGAATAACATAAAGGCTACTTCTTATCCCGATATTCCTACGGGATACGGATTTACGCGGGTGAAACCGGGGGGCGCAGCTAGTAGTTTATGTGACTGAAAAGCTCTTACTATTTTTCTACTATAATAGATTATTATATACTATATAATAACATTATTAATCTGGTACTATATAAAAAAAAAAACTAAATAAATTAAATTGCTTATTTTATTTCTCTTTCTCTTTCTAAAAGGAATTAGTAAAAATTTTATTGACTAGTTTCTATATTGTGACAAACAAACATAAATTAAAAATTTATTTATGATATAAATTTGCATATTATCGGCCCTACTATTACGTATTTCTGCTATAAACCACGAGTTCATACTCTTGATGCAGCGTGACAAACACATGAAAATATTTCGTTCGGAAGTGTTAGTGTGTGTACATGACTAAGAGCCGATTGTATAACTTCTAAATGTAGCTATTTAGCCTATCTGTCAGTTAAAATAACAAATCTATGAGAATGTATGCTTCAAGGCTACCAGTGATTTCATGGGTCAGCAGCAGTGGTGAAAGTGGCCCGAAAATATGTCCTCCCAATAATCTGTATAAATCGTTATACTAAGAATAGAGTTTATTAGCAATAGAGTTTACAAGCAGTGGTGACTCAGTGGTGAGAACCTCAAAGAGGACTTCAAAATCGATAAGTCGAGGTTCGAGACCGGAGCGAGCGTGCAGGAAATAAATTGATTTTTCAATTTATCTGCACATGTGGATTACATCACCACTGCTTAAACGGTGAAGGTAAACATCGTGAGGAAACCGGCATGTCCAAGAATTAAAAGTTCGACGACATGTGACATCTGCCAACCCGCACTTGGCCAGCGTGGTGGATTATGGCCTAAACCCTCATAGGAGGCCTGTGTTCCAGCAGTGGGAACATATATGGGCTGATGATGATGATGAGAGTTTAAAAGCACAGACCTCAATATTATAATTAGTTAAACTACTTCAGCTGCATCGAATTCAGCTGCAGTCTTTGGAATGTATAGGAAGGAATCTAGTAGCGAATGGTTCCCAAAATTCCTTATGTTTCAGTGATCCGTTCATTCCCATCATTCCTATTCGTGTATTGAATTTTATTTTGAAATTATGTAATGTTTTTGCACATTTCCGAGCTTTTTTTTAATGTTTTGTTTGTGGGTAGGTACTCAGAAGACACAATTTTTGAGTTGAACTTAACTTCATCTTAGTGTGTTTTCTACCCTTCCAATTTAAACAAATTAAATCGTTTGCTCTGAGAAACGTACGCTATGGTCTAAAAAAAACGAAACATTTCAGTGTATTAGTCTGATTTCATGAGAAATATAAAAACACCAATCTATATATATATTATCATAAATTCAAGATCACTAGCACACTGTATTCAGGAAAATGAAAACTGCAAACGGTTTTAAATAAGGAATGTTTTAGTTATTGTAATACTTTAACAATTATGTAAATTTTTTAAAATTTGTAAAATGAATCAATTATTTTAATCAACTCGTTAATATCGTGCTGCATAAAAACCATCGAAAAATTGTGTAGGTAATAATTTAAAAGCTCGAAAAGTCGCTTCTGCGGAAAAGACTCTACAAGAAACTATTCATGACGAACTGCGCCCCGCGGTTTCACCCGCTTAAGTCCGTGTCCCGTAGAAATATCGGGATAAAAATTTGCCTATATGTTATTATAGTTGTTCAGCTATCTACTTACAAAATTTCATTGCAGTCGGTTCAGACACACATCCTTACAAACTTTCGCATTTTCGGACTAGTACAATAATAACTACAATAATATTAGTAGGACAAGTAAGATAGGATAGAATTTGTGAGTTATATATTCTATAACCCATACATTTTACTATCTGAATATTAGTTTATTATATAACTGTTAATGTTATTTATTCAGTGTACAAATTTATCAATAATTATTAGAAAGAACATACATAGGAAAAATGAGCACGCGAGCCCTTTGTTTTTGCGTAGTCTTCAAGATTGTTGATGATAAATATTATAGTTTTAATTTAACAGCAGTCTACAAAACTTTAAGTTTGTTTGTACGTTCTATTAAGAGATATTAAGGTTTTTTTAAATGATAGTGACGGATCCAAAGAAAAAAGTAAAAAAATATACACGGTCAACAAGTTACGACAGACCTATACAATAACATTTTGTTTAAATGTGATCTCCTTTCACCTTTATCACGTGTAATATCATATTATAACTACAACAGATATTTTTTTTTCAGATTGATATATCAAATTTTTGGCTTATAAGCCTCTTTGATAAATATCATTACAAATAAATAAATTCTTACTATAACTAAACCATATCATGTTTTTCTTTCTCAAAACATTAACTCGATAAATAAAAACGGATGCAACAATATATTCTATTCAAGAATAATAACTAAGTTCAATTTTTAAGGAGTTCAAGGATTCTAATTTTAAAAGCAATTGCGTCATTAGAAAATCTGTTTATACTATAGACAAGTATTCCAATTTTAAAAGTTGTTCCTTCTAAGGTAAAGCTACTTTATACAAGAGGCTAATAAATGTCGATTAGTTGGATGGAATGACTGAGTATGTTCACGGGATGGGGCATGCGCGCCGCTATTGATCCTCCGGGATGACCGCGCACTACCCACCTCTTATTTGTCTACGCTCTGATTCTGATCTTGTCTATGCTCTCGATTAAGATGTAACTGTAAATTATGTAAGGGATGGAGTACGTTTTTGTTATTATGTCATGATTAGGTTTTACATTTTGTTTTCTTTTTTTATGTTATTATTAATGTAGCATTTTCATATATTTTCATTGTTATTTAACGCTAATATTACTTTGCCATTATCGATTACTGTCGCAAATGGAAGCTTTAATCATTCTATCTAGTATTCTAATATTCTATGTGTTCATATACCCTTTACGATACGCTACGATATGATAACCTTTATTGTTAAAATTAGGCAAATGAACAAGTCTTAATCCTTACTAATACTAAAACTATTCAAATACGAAGAGTGCTTTCCTTTATTTGTCTCATCAATCCTTCCTTAATCCCTTTCCAATTTGAAGTCGGCAATCCATTTGTAGAGACGTAAGACCTGCAATCGACCTAACGCATCTCCAAATGTTCATGGGCGGTGGTAGTGGTTACTATCAGGCGACCCATCAGCTCCACTGCCGACTGTGACTTAAAAAAAAATACGTAATATCATAACTCGTAATCCTGTCATAAATATACAAAACAAACTGCTTTTTTTATATTACAGTCGGCAATGGAGCTGGTGGTACGCCTGATGTCTTATATATGAGTGAACTATGTGAACATAACGACATTAGATTACTATTTTAATCTACCATAGAATAAATAAAAGTATAGATTTATATATACTAAGCATCGTTCCAAATAGAATCCAAGTTTCTACCGCCCCTTACGTCATGCATCCTCATTAGCATACTAATAGAGCCAATTTATATTTCAGTGTGCAACTTCATAGTGCACGAGCGATGCGTGGGGCAGGTTGTGACGCCGTGCTGTGGGGTGGCGCCGAGCCTCATCAAGGTACTGTAGAAATATGTGTTACCAGCTGTGTCCCGCGGTTTTAACCCCCTAGTACCATTGGAGAAATCTTTTCAAAGCTATATAAAAACCGCCGAAAAACAAGTGAAATAACCTCTTTTTCCCACCAGAGCTTTCCTTAATTTACATGGGACCAATATCGACCCTATCCAATAATTATTATAATCATCCTAATCTGTCAAAAGTTGCGCATGGTCGTACATATAAAAAATATAATCTACTTTCGAACTACCTTCGTTTTTCGCCAGTTAAAAATAAAAATTAGTTCGCGTGCTTTACGATTCCCTTGTTATACCCGTATATGCTCAACCACCCTTAATGTAATTGATAGCTCTTCGAATAACACGCACTCTAGGGATAGCAGACGATGGGTGGACATGGAAACATTAATATTGCTAATAGGGTTTTATTTATATTATGGTTAACAATTTAAAAATAGGTTTTTAAAATATGATAGTCGATAACTACACGCAATAAGAGAAAAAATGTCTGTTTTCTCTGATCGATTTTCAGTGCTTATTCTTCGAAGTTAAGTATTTATGAGCGTAATGTCATGAGCGTATGACACTAGGTTATTCTAGTATTTATTAGCAAATACATATTACCAATTCACTTTTTGTTTGCCGATGCCAGTGAAATTATACCATAGAGGAATCAATGAAAAGTTCATGCATACAATTTTTAAGGTAACTCTCAGGTCAAGTGCTTTCAATTCAATTTTTTGTACTGGTTTGAGTCCCGTTATATTAATATTTAGAGTTACAATAGCTCACCAATATAATATAAATATAATTTAAACAGGCGTAGTTATAATTCACTGTCTCTACAACAAAGTCGCTTTCTGTTGAAAGGGAAAAGAAACACTTACTTATCGCTTACTAGCAGTCCGCCCCGGCTTCGCCCGTGGTACATATATAGCCTATAATCTTCCTCAATAAATGGGCTGTCTAACACTGAAAGAATTTATCAAATCGGACCAGTACTTCCTGAGATTAGTGCGTTCAAACAAACAAACTCTTCAGCCTTATAATATTAGTATTGATTAGTATTAGCATATATATAGTATATGAGTGATCTCCGCTAGACAACCGTTGATCAGATTTATTCACTAATAACACAGTTTTTATAATACGTTTGTCCCCACAGAACCCGGTCGCTCACTGCTGGTCAGAGCCGACACACCACAAGCGCAAGTTTTGTACGGTGTGTCGAAAACGGCTCGATGAATTACCAGCACTACATTGTATGAGTAAGTATATGTTTTTTTTTTGTTATCTGTGTGAGTATTGTCACAGATAATATATTACTAGGCAGTGTTCAAATTTATAACCGTCAGTTGAAACTATAAATTACTAGTGCCTTTTACACTGCTCGTGCACATTGCGTGATGTTAATATATTTGTATAGTTATTTATATTTGTCTGTTTAGGATTTAAATATGTCACAGGTAGAATACAATTGAAAATATGGAAAAGCTTTTGCCTGCGGCTTCGCGTTCGATTTATCTAAACTATTCTCGAGTCCACTTAAACGCACACAAACAATTTCTTAAAAATCGTACCAGCCAGAAAAGTTCCCTGAAAGGCACATTCACGGAAAAAATGTATCAATTATTATTTTAATATAAATGTTATTACATTATCAATTATTATTTTATTACATTTTTTATAGAAAACTCTGAACTCTGCATACCGCCCGCATGAAACGGTGATTTAATCATGTAATATTTTACTATTATTACACATGCTCACATATTGCTAGATTGAATATATGTGTGTAATGGCTATAGTTATTGATAATAGATTTTATAGATTATTCATAGAAAAAAGAAGCTTTCATTTTCCTGTGGATCTTTATTAGTTTATAAAAATTAAAACGCTATAAGTCGCGTGTAAGTCATATTTTGAACAGAATATAGCACTTTTAATTTGTAACTGTAATGTGAGGAACACATTGCAATTTAAACAAAAATTTAGAATAAGTCCAAATACCGAACTACTCTACTGAATTAATGTGTTGACAAACAACAACGCCAACTCATGATGAACCAAAATTCTACAGTACTGTTTAATTAATATGTACAGCTAGAGTATACAAATAGAGAAGACTGCAATCATACAAACTTAGCATACATAATTGTATAAATAGCTAAAGCTAGTAACACATCACACGTTAACAAAGAATAGAAGCGTGAGCTGTCCAGTATTGAGTACGTATTTAATTCTCACTTACAATATTTTCCAATATCCTTTGCCGGATAAAGTTGACTTGCGCCCAGTATAATCCTTCTACAGCTACACAGCTAACTTCAATCCGATCATTAGATACGAATAGCGAGGCTAACATGTACATTTTACAGCATTTTAGCGCGTACACACACACGATCGCGTTTGAAATTTTCCTTATTATTCACTTCGCTATTGGCACGAATGTGTAAATGCGATATAACGGTTATTCATTATATCCAGTATGCGAATACTACGTCCACGGGGAATGCGTGGACTTCGCTGCGGCGGACTGCAAGGAGAACGCGACGTACTGCGCCGGCAGCGAGCCGCGGCACGTGCACCACTGGCGCGAGGGCAACCTGCCGGCCAACTCCAAGTGCGCGGCGTGCCGGCGCGCCTGCTGGTCGGCGGAGTGCCTCACCGGCTACCGCTGCGAGTGGTGCGGCAGTACTGTGAGTACCTGAGTACTCTCTTGTGATGCATTTGCAGGCAGGTCCAGCGATGAGACCACAGCGGTACCGGCTAAACCACTTTCTTCTTTTTGAGCAGGGATTTCGATTGTTTATTGTATAAGTCTCTTACGCCTGATAAAAAAAATTAGTATAATATCAATTAATTTAGGTGAATACAAATAAATACATATACCTATATCTAAATCACTGCAAGACTCTTTAAACACATTTAACATATATGACTTACAACTTATAACAGACGTAAAAAAGTATGAGGTTAAAAGGCAGCTGTATAGAAAAAGTTTTCCACAACCTAAAATACTGTGACGATGCGCAGTGCCACGCCGGCTGCCGCGCGCTAATCCCGGAAGAATGCAACTTTGGCACGCTGCAGCCGATCTTCCTGCCGCCGTCCGCGGTGTCCATCCCGCGGACGGAGGTGCCGATGGAAGCGATCATCGGAGTGCACGTGCGCCCGCCGCCGTCGCAGCGCGACTTCGGATGCCGTAAGTGTTCCTCAGTGCGCTCCGGTCCCGCACATGTGCGCTCGGCGCGCACATGGGCGGGCACGTGGGCGAGGGTAAAGCGTGAGGTGAGGTTGTGTTGGGCAGCGCGGCGGCGTTGGGCGCCGAGCCGGCTGGTGACGCTGGCGCGCCGCCTGCTGCCGGCCGCCTGCAGCCCGCATGCCGGCGCCTCTCCGCCCTACTCCAGAGGTATGGCTCTTCTGTTGCTGTGTTCGCACCTCGCCCTTGGGAATCCTCCAAGCAAATATGTTTAATTGTCGTTACATTTACTGTGATTAATTTTTCTCTTATTCGTTTTAAAATAGCAGATGATACAGAAAATTAGGCAGTGTGGTCAATTTATTAAGAAGAACAGGTCACTTAATAAGCTAAAATGAAATGTTTTGTCTGTGTGACTGGGTAACTAGTTGATGCTTTAGCAAATTGAAACCTAGATACAGTGAGTTCGTACTCACTATCTATTGGCTTATGTCGTCATAAGAACAATAAAAGTTACCGATCTATGGTTTTCTTGAAAAAGAGGATCTTCCCAGGGAGCAAGATGACGGTGTCGCCTCTGCATGTGTTTGCTCTATCAGCTATAGATCTTGTTGCTCTCATACTTGTCCTAGATCTGCATGCCGCTAGAGCTTTCCTAAACACATCACATGGTCATAACAACGTTCATTTCAATAGATACAGTCAAAGTTACATGACATAGCTGTAAATAACAAGTCAACTTAATTGGAAAAAACAATTCGTGCAAGAATAAAATAAATGGAATTAAATTTCAATTAGTACTTTTCTGACACATCATAGTGAACTATATTATGAATATTTAGCTCACTTCCTACTTTCATGATCACATTTCGACAGCCCCCAATTCACTAGGCTCTATAACTAAGTAGATCCACTTTACATTTTTAAATTATTTTGGCACGGCGAGTACGGGTCAGGGTACTCAGTATCCCAACTGCAAAGGTAACACACACACATGTGCATTGCTGTTAACATTTCGGTGTTGTATGTGTTAAATATGACTAAACTGTGTTGCTATATTTGTACTGACTAAATTTAGCAAATAACACACTCTAGATTTTGTTGGTGTTCTAAATTGACATTAAACTATTATATAAATAAAAACTGAAACTTTTCTAAAGATACGATTTAAATGTAGTTGAATATAAAAGTCCTTTTTGGCTTTTTATGTTCAGTAGAATCATAGAAATATAAAAATGATAAAGACAGTAGCATGTAAGCATGGGATTTTAGGGGATTTTATAGAATCTAGATGTACATTTATTTTAGAAGGCATCTGTTCCACCAATATATGTTTACTTGTATTGGTCACAAAACAGGGTAAAGCTATAGAATGTACTTACACTTTTAAAATTTTCTTTGAATAATAGTATGTTAGTACAGTCTAATCCATTTTGTCAAAAAATATGTTTTCCCTAGTCAATCAAAATACCGTTACCGCACCTAACTAATTTAAGGACACCGTCAAAAGGTACACCTTTTTGATCTAGGAGATCTTATTCGGGGTGTTGGGGGGCGAAAGCAATGTTCTGGGGTGTTGCAGCTCGAAGCGTGAGTGAGGAGTTCAGCTCGGGCTGCGAGGGCCGCTCGGGCTCCGGCGGCGGTTCCACGGGCGCTCCCGCAGACCAGGACCATAGGCCTGACCATAAACAACATAGAGACCGCACACCGGATGATAGAGATGAAGGTTGGTGACATTATAAGTTTTGTATCATTTGGTTAATATAAGATCAATTCCTTTAAGTGCTCAACTTTTTACAAAATTAATTATTATATCATAGCATATAATACGGACTATTTACGAGAATAAAACAATAAATTAGCCAGAAAACATCTTGTTTTCATCATTTTCACATTGTCATACTTTTCTCTCAATTATTATAAGTGGTGAAAATTTTTGTTTTAAATTTTCCGATAATTATTTTGATGACACTTTATTTTGTAGCCAGTTTAAATTAAAGTTAATCTATCGTGGGGAGCATACTAATTTTCTCGATATAAACCTAATGATTGAAGGGATGACCACTACTACATGTCATAAAAGTATTAACCACAAATGCTAGCACTATAGTCATGACCTAAAACCCACATCAATCAACAGAAGTCGTAAAAGTATACGACGGCGAAGCAGCCTGGTCGCGTCGCTTGTACCGGCCGGTGGTAGTGGGCCGCAACTGGAGCGAACGCGAGCTCGTGGCAGCGGCTCTCCGCGCGTTCCACGTGGCGCGGGACCCGGAGCAGTTCGAGCTGACGGACGCGCTCGCGGGAGACGAGCCGCCGCTGAAGGACCCCACCCCGCTCGCTAGAGTCACCCGCTTGCCGAATAAGCGACCAGCTTTGTTCTTGCGCTTCAAGTGAGTATGCTTTATCGGGGTGTTTGCAGGAATATTGTGGTCAAGTGTATATCGAACATCCTATCCTATTAATATTATTTGTAAGGATGTGTGGTGTTTGTTGCTCTTTCACGCAGAAACTACTGAACCTATTGCAATGAAATTTGGTACGTAGACAGCTGAACATCTGGAATAATAGGCAACTTTTTATCCCGATATTCCTACGGGATACAGACTTACGCGGGTGAAACCGCGGGGCGCAGCTAGTCCAATATATAATTGATCAATGAAAAAATATCTATATATTTCACGCCGGAATAAGTCATATTGCAAAATGAGTGTAATGGTTTTTTTTTCTCCCTCGGGAAAAAAATTGGTTTTGAGAAAATGCTCTAAAATAACCCCGTTCTTTTCTTCTGAAGGGAACCGGAAACAGGCGGCGGTGAGGTCCGCGTGTACCCCGGGCGCGTGGCGGGCGCGGGCGATGCGTTCGTTACCGTCACCTGCTCCGGAGACGACTCCGTGGCAGATCTCATGGCGTACGCCTTAGAGCGGTTTGGCCTTGATCCAGCTAGAGCCACGCAGGACTATCGCTGCTCGGAGATCTTGCTTGATCGAGGAGGTTAGATATCGAAGACTTGTTGTGTGTTTATAATGTATATTTTCAATTCTTTTTGAATTAAAATCATTATGATCGAGGGAAATTATCATTAAGAAAAATATAATTTGTAACTATTCCAAAAGCTCAGTAAGCAGGAAGTCTTATTTCCAAAGCTTAAGAAAATATTTCGATAGCTCTAAGCAAGACTAATCTTCAGACGTATACACGATTTGCCAAAGCTTTGAGCCAGTAAGATCAATAACCTTTTCAACGCCAGTATCGGAGCGCGTGCTGGAGGAGGACGAGCGGCCGTGGCGCATCCTGGTGCGGCTGGCGCGCGACTCCGTGCGGCGCATGGAGCTGGCGCGCTTCTACCTGCAGCCGCGCCGCGACCCGCACGGGCCCACGCTCGCGCTCTTCGTGGCCTCGCTGCCCGCCGGCCTCTCCGAGCGGAACTACGAGACCATCCTGGTCGAGTTCTTGGGCGCCGGTGAGCATGCCCCACTAATTACTAGTAACCTAGCCTAGGTCGATAGGTGTGGGACATATTTGGGTTGGAATGGAGGACTGAACGTTGGTTTTGTATGGGGTAAAGATTATGTTGGTCGAGTTGCTGGTAGGTAGTGAGTGGTAGGTTCTTAGTGTCGTGTGAGGAAATATTGAGAAGTTGTTGCAGTAGATGCAGTTTTTATCAGTGTTTTCGCCTGGTGTGAAAAGATTTGAATAATGATTCTATATTTAACAGTTTTCAGATGAACGACAAATTCCAGTTATAAAAAATTGTCAATAAAGTCAATCAAAACCGATAGACAATAATTTCCCACGTTGTTGCAGATAACAAGTTCACATCAATCGGACCGATCTATTACGAGTACGGCTCAATGGTGATCACATATGAAGACGCGAGTAAGGCTGTGCGCGCGCTCTACGCGCTCAGAGAGGCTAAATATGAAGATAAACATTTGTTAGGTATATTGCTATACAGAAATAACTCTAACACTACTAAAAGATCTAATAAAGTGTATAAATATTGGATTTCTTTCGTTTTTGGCATTGGTTTTCTTAAATAGAATGTTTTTATCATTATCATATGTCATAAACTAATTATCTCTTATAAAAACCTATGATCTATACCTATGTTTTGATATTAACCCGACTCCCTGTACCAGTGATGCTGCTCCCAAGCATCGAGCCCTCCATGGTCCCCTCGGACGTGAAGCCGCTGCTGGTGTTCGTGAACGTGAAGTCCGGTGGGTGCCAGGGGCTCGAGCTGATCTCGTCCTTCCGCAAACTCCTCAACCCTTACCAGGTGTTCGACCTGGAGAACGGCGGACCTTTGCCTGGGTGAGTCAATACCATACACCACACAAATAGCTCTATCAATTCCAGCTCTATATAATCAACTTTGCTTTGTGATTATAATATAATATAATACTATATATTATTTTCTGAACTTATAGAACCTTAAATATATCCATACAAACGACCATGCTGTATATACAACACTTTTCTCAATTCTGCCCCATCGTTATTTTAGGGCACTTCTTCAATTTTTAGTAATAATTCCATTAATCTCTTTCCTAGCACTCTGTACCTAAAAAAAACCTAAAATGTCTCAACTCAAACAAGCTGGAAGGTGTACTCCAATAATAATTCCACTATCCTCTCCAAAAGGCTGTACGTGTTTCGCCACATCCCCAACTACAAGATCCTGGTGTGCGGCGGCGACGGCACCATCGGCTGGGTGCTGCAGTGCCTCGACAACGTGGGGCAGGACTCGCAGTGCTCCAACCCGCCCTGCGCCATTGTTCCGCTTGGCACTGGTGAGATGTGCTTTAGTGAAAACAGTATTTTTAATCTAATAAGAAACATTATATTTACATAATAGTTGAAAAACTGATATAAAAATAGTACACAAATGATTCCTCTTTATTGTATTGTTAAAACTCTAAACTAATATTATAATGAGGAAACATTTGTTTTTGTTGTATTTATTTTAGTCTTTGTGTGTATAACACAAAGACTACTGATCGATTTCAAAAATTCTTTCACCATTACAAAACTGCATCAATCAGTGACATGGGCTACATATCTACCCCCGCCGAAGCCGCGGCGGACCCTTAGTTAAATATATTTTATAGTTCAATTACGAAAGAATAAATAAAATTAAATGATACTTCATGGTATCTTCTGCTCTAGCTTTAAGTCTATGGTATGCTCACAGCCTCTCCTCAATATCACAGAGCCACAGTTGACACAGTTGTTATAGCACTACACATAACAGTTCCAGATCTTCACTTACAACAAAGCGCAGTTGTATAAATAAAGGTTTCCAAACCTTCAGTCAATCCGCAAGTTAAAGCTCATAATTAAACAGCAGTTAGTCCTAACCAAATAACGTATTTGGTCAGGTAACGACCTGGCCCGCGTGCTGCGCTGGGGCTCGGGCTACACGGGCTGCGAAGACCCGCTGTCCCTGCTGCGTGACGTCATCGACGCGGAGGAGATCCGCCTGGACCGCTGGACCGTGGTCTTCCACCCGGAGGACAAGCAGGACGAGCCCAAGGAGCTTACTAAGCAGCTGCCCGGTAATTATGAAGTCAAAACTAAGGATAAAAGAAAAATAAAGAAATGTTTGTAATATATTACATAGAGACAATAAATAATTATAAAAATTAAAATATAATGCTATTAATCTATCGACAGTATTCACATGCGCCGGGCTCGGCTCCCAGAGTGAGGACAACTCGCAAATCCTAGTCATGAACAACTATTTCGGTATTGGTATTGACGCTGATCTCTGTCTGGACTTCCACAACGCGAGGGAGGAGAACCCGAATAAGTTTAATAGCAGGTGAGAAAAAGTACCAAAACTTTGTGAAACTTTTTCAGCTTCTGATCTTAGATTTTACCATACGATTTAAGTAAGAATAGGAATGTCAATGGCTTTTAATTTTTGTATATCTACGTTTTATTTTGTTGAGTCAGAGTTGTCTTTTGGAGAAACTACGTACGTCATAGTTTAAAATCCGTTAAAAACTCTTATTTCTAAACATATGCATGCTAGATTTTGACCACTATGACTTGGCCTGTATAATATAAATTATTAACTATTTTATCAGGTTACGCAACAAAGGCGTGTACGTGAAGATGGGTCTCCGCAAAATGGTGGGACGTAAGATGTGCAAGGACCTGCACAAGGCGGTCAAGCTGGAGGTGGACGGCAAACCCGTCGATCTTCCCGCGGTTGAGGGCATCATCATCTTGAACATTCTTAGGTATTCAGATCATAAAGGATTTTAGGATTGCTAGTTGAGGGTCGATCGGTTTTTAAACATTTTTCTATTTTTCAGGCATAATTATATTTTTTAGTAATCGCGTTAGACTAGATTGTCAATCCCCTAAATACCGACTAGATTGATCTTTCCTCTAAATCCCAAATATTGAAAGTAAATGGACGATTTCACCTACCTATAACATCTAAAAATTCTCTTTCTGACGTTTAAACTGGTAAAATAGTTTCAGCGATTATTTACAACCAGTTTCAGTTCTAGTATTAACAGTACTGACGTTCCAGCTGGGGCTCCGGGGCCAACCCGTGGGGCCCGGAGAAGGACGACCAGTTCAACAAGCCCAACCACTGGGACGGGATGCTGGAGGTGGTGGGCGTCACCGGCGTCGTGCATCTCGGACAAATACAGTCCGGCTTGCGTGGCGCCATGCGTATCGCTCAGGTATTATAACTCACACCCTGACACTAAAACTTTATAACTCACACCATGACACCACTTTATACTTATCACACTGTTCATGGAACTTCATAACATTTTACACACCTCACACTTGTCACACTGTTATTCTAATTTCATAACTTTTTACACACTTCACACTTGTCACATTGTTTATATGTTATTTCACAACCTTTTACGCTTCACATTTTTCACACCCATCACACAACAGAAATAAATGAAAATTAGGCACATATATGCCTTTTAATTTTCATACCACATCAATTACCCACGTGTAGGATGATGATATTACAAAGCCTTCCTGAATGGACTATACATTACAATTTTTCAATTCGAACCTGTAATTTCCGAGATTCCGAGAAAAAACGTTTTCCCAAAGAATCTTCCGAAGTATCCAGTCCTTGCACAATCAGCGAATACATACTTAGATTCATATCATCATAATCATAAACGCATAGGCATCATTTCCAATTTATTTTGCAATGATTCAACATACAATATAGTATGCTCGAAAGTAAACGTACGTTTCCAGGGCGGGCACATAAAGATCAATCTGAAGAGCGAGATCCCCGTGCAGGTGGACGGCGAGCCCTGGGTGGCCGCGCCCAGCGAGGTCGTCGTGCTCAAGTCCGCGCTCAAGGTAACCACTCGACCACCTCACACTTCGCTCGCTTTCGTGTGCACTTTGACCGTACGCCTGCTTAAAGTCTTCTTTGTGAAACAAATATTAGAATTCCATATTATAAAATGATTTGACAAAATAACGCCAGAGCGCGTCTTTTCTAACTATATCTGTCTATATTATTAATAGCTCTTTATCTCAATACTATACTTTCTATATTTCCACTCGTCTTCACCCGGTGCGAGATATAGAATTTTTTATTATGACCTCACTTAACAATGATACTGTGTCTTATATGTCTTCGTAAAGTAGTTTCACCATACACCTGTGACTTAATAACCCTGAATTTCAACCTTAATTTCACTTCTATTTCGTGCACAATAAAGTGCTCTATTCTATGGTGAAGCTATTGCTTTTGATCACACGCCACGCCCAGATGCATGCTCGCTTGTCTTGTACGAATCGAGATACTTTCTAAAACACTTCTGCTATATCAGAATCTGTATTTTCACACGGGCAGGCACGTGCTGGAAAACATTTGATGGTCTGCTTGTCTATGGGCGTTATATGTCTATGGTTAATGTTCTACTGGACCCAAAGCCAAACCGCTTGCACGAGACAACGCTGCGCTCGCGTTTTCACTGTCGAGGCAGCGCCGAAATGCTTCCCAATTTGTTTATGTTACTGTAACACAGGGGACTTACAATTTGTTTAATTTGTTATTATCTTTTTCCCATACGTGTAAATGACCCCGTTATGATAATTGTCATTTGCTTATAGTAACATAATTTCATCGACATTTTTGGAGCACCGCGACACACGCGGCCTTTTTAGTACACCTCATTATAAAAATATAACTTTTATCGTTTGTTTGATTTAAAGCACATAATACGAGTACTGTGGGTATATGTTGATACAATTGCAAGAAGGACTTTCAAAGTGGAGTCAAGATCATAAAGCCTTGAAATTTTAATCAGCTTTAAGTAAAAATAGACTTCAATGTATTATGTGGTTTAATTCACGTCGCTGGTCACAGCCCCGTGTCGGCGCTGCTCAAAGGACTCGCTTTGATCGTGCGTTGTTTATGTATGCTCAGTGAAAACGCGGTCGTCGCTCTTCGATATACGTTACAAAATTATTGTTTCTCTCGATTTTGATTGGCTGTATTACCGAGCACGGGACTTTGCGTCGTCTACGAGATTCTATACACTTTAAATTGGATGAGATATTTTAATAAGAGCTATTAAAGAATTCTGTCCACTTTAAATAAGATACATTCAAATTAAAATCAAAAGCTTAATATAGACAAATAAATTAAACATCTCGTTCCAAACGATATACCGATCTCACAACCGGAACTCAACTTTAAGACGCTTTTAACCATATATTTAATTCTACGTACTTTCTAAATTTGTCAGTCTGTCAGATAGACCTATTTTGTAAAAATCTTAAAAAATGCAAAATAACATCCTTAAAAAATGCAAAGTAACGTCATAAAGTTGAGTGCGGTTGCGCGTCGAAGGCGTAGCGTAGACGCGCAAAGTCCTGCGTGCGCGCATCGCTGAGCGGGTGTGTGTGACAGGCGACGATGCTAAAGAAGACGAAGCGCGGGTCGGGCGCGGGCCCGGCGGCGGGCCCGTGACGCCGGCCCGGCTCAGCGGCGCGCTGCCCGCAGGCCACCATGCTGAAGAAGCGCGCCAAGATGCGGCGGCGCAGCACGGAGCCCGCGCTCCCCGCGCCCGCCGCCCCCGCCGCCCCCGCCGCCGGCGCACCCGCGCCCTTCGCCCCCGCC